>NC_041397.2:174187779-174487779 GCF_900747795.2 Erpetoichthys calabaricus
GTATATGGACAAAAAACAGGTTCCAGTTATGACCATTACACGTAGAATTTCGAAATGAAACCTGCCTAACTTTTGTAAGTAAGCTGTAAGGAATGAGCCTGCCAAATTTCAGCCTTCTACCTACACAGGAAGTTGGAGAATTAGTGATGAGTGAGTCAGTCAAACAGGTTGCAGTTATGACCATTACGCGTAGAATTTCGAAATAAAACCTGCCTAACTTTGTAAGTAAGCTGCAAGGAATGAGCCTGCCAAATTTCAGACTTCTACCTACACGGGAAGTTGGAGAATTAGTGATGAGTGAGTCATTCAAACAGGTTCCAGTTATGACCATTACGCGTAGAATTTCGAAATAAAACCTGCCTAACTTTTGTAAGTAAGCTGTAAGGAATGAGCCTGCCAAATTTCAGACTTCTACCTACACGGGAAGTTGGAGAATTAGTGATGAGTGAGTCAGTCAAACAGGTTCCAGTTATGACCATTACGCGTAGAATTTCGAAATAAAACCTGCCTAACTTTTGTAAGTAAGCTGTAAGGAATGAGCCTGCCAAATTTCAGACTTCTACCTACACGGGAAGTTGGAGAATTAGTGATGAGTCAGTCAGTCAGTCAGTCAGTCAGTGAGTCAGTGAGGGCTTTGCCTTTTATTAGTATAGATGAATAATATAAATATAATATCTAAATGTAAAAAATTGCAGTGACAATATAATTATATTCATTTTTATGAGTTTCAATTAGAGTAATTAAAACATCTATAGCTGCAGGTGGCAGTTGCAGGTCTGGTGTAGCAGTGCAGTTAATCTATAATAATAAAAGGCAAAGCCCTCACTGACTGACTCACTCACTGACTGACTGACTGACTGATTCATCACTAATTCTCCAACTTCCCGTGTAGGTGGAAGGCTGAAATTTGGCAGGCTCATTCCTTACAGCTTACTTACAAAAGTTAGGCAGGTTTCATTTCGAAATTCAAAGCGTAATGGTCATAACTGGAACATATTTTTTGTCCATACACTGTAATGGAGGAGGCGGAGTCACGTATCGCGTCATCACGCCTCCTACGTAATCACGTGAACTAAAAACAAGGAAGACATTTACAGCACGAGTCACACGCGGGAACGAAGGTAAATGACGTTAATTTTTGACTGTCTTTTAATACTGTGTAAGCATACATATTAACACGTGCAATTAAACGTGTGCATTTACGGGGTGATTTCTCAGGCTTAAAAGCTCACCTTTTATCAAACGCGGGAAGAAAGGTAACTGACGTTGTTCACTGTCTTTTAATACTGTGTAACCATACATATTAACACATGTCCAATTAAACGTGTGCATTTACGGGGTGATTTCTCAGGCTTAAAAGCTCGCCTTTTACTAAAAAGGTAAATGCAAAACTATTTTCAATCAGTTTATTGAAACGCTCCCGTTAAAGAATTGCAATAACATATTCGCGAGATAAAAGAACGAAGTAGGGGGAAATGGAGGAACAGCCGCAAACAGCGAAGAGCAAAAAATTAATTAAACAATTGAGAACGGAGCGAGTTAAGCATACAAGCATGTTCATAAGGGAAACAAAGCATGGTGTAAAACGTAACTTTCAATTAAGTTTATAGAAACGCTCCCGCTGCGGATTGCAATAACATATTCGCGAGATAAAAGTTTAATGACAAGACACGAGGTATAAACGAACCACACGCCGTGGCGCAACGTTAGGGGCAACAGTTTCAACCATTCTATGATCTGCTTCTCGCAACTGAAAGACGGCACATGGCGGATGTTAGCCAACTTGCTGACCGCAACGTTAGGGGCTTCAACTATGGCGCTGACACAACATCTCAGTGCCAACACTTTGCAGACTGTACTTAAAAGACACGCCCTCCTCACTGGACAGTTGAAAACACCAATCAAACTAACGATGACATCAAGTATTACCCAATCCAAAGTAGGAAAGGAGGCATCTTCATAAAATGCGTGTGGGATAATTTGCATGAGACGCTGCTTTAAAAAAAAAATGATACAAAACATACGGGATAAATCCCGTCCAGTATTGATTCAAAACGGGACGCGCAATTTCATTCTCAAACGCGGCACGATTCCGTATTTTAAAGGACGGGTGGCAACCCTACAGTGCCAGGTAACCACCCATACAATCAGATTGTGATTCAGACTAGGAATGCAATGAATGTAATTACCCCGATCTACATACAAGGCGAAAGTCTTGCAACATTCAAAGATGATGGTTTGGGATAAGTACACCATACAACATAAAAGAGCTTATGAAGCCTTGAACCGAAAAAAGCAAGATCTCAGAGATCGTAAAAAAAAAAATAGGAGGTAATGTCGTTTTACTCGCTGTAGATTTTAGTCAAACATTACCAGTTATTCCACGAGGGAGACCAGCAGATCAACTCAACGCGTGTTTAAAATCCATGCTTCTCCCACGCTCGGTTATATGTCGCGTGTTCTCGGGTAGGTGCACCAAAACATTTATACATTTAAGCATGTAATGGCCAAACAAAAAATGAGGTATACCCGAAGGCACTGCAGTAGTACTTCATGTAACTTTACTTCTTAAATGTTAATGTTTTACTGTTTAATAATTTATACGCTTCTTATATATTGTTCAAATTCTTTTATCAAAATAACACTGACAGCGCAATGCACGATAACATGGAGTGAATACACCATACGCATCCGCCCACGGCCGCCCTGGTGTGCGCAGATAGGAGTTGATTCTAAAATAAAATAAACATAAAAACAGTAATACAATCATCACCCATAAAGCGGATAGCAGACGTGACGTATTATATGTGTACCAGATTTCAAGTCAATAGGTGAAACGGTTTGCAAGCTACAGGTGATTTAAAATCCTGGACAGACCAACGAAAAGCCACGGTAGCAAATTATAGAAGAAGATTTTACTGTTTAATAATTTATATTTATATGAAATGTGCTTCTTATATATTACTTCATATTCTCATATGATAATGATGTTCATGTTGTTTATATTGATTTCTATGTTATTGTAAGTGCATCTATGTGTGTATATGTATGTATGTATGTATGTATGTATGTATGTATGTATGTATGTGTATATATATATATATATATATATATATATATATATATAAAAAATATATGTGTATATGTATATATAATATATCTGTATATGTGTGTGTATATGTGTATATGTATATATATATGCCAGCAACACTCATAACAATGACAACACAATTACATTGACAATTATGTTACGTTATTTTTAAAATGTTTCCTTTACTTTTTCATAACCTCTTTAACACACTACTTCTCCGCTGCGAAGCGCGGGTATTTTGCTAGTGTCTTATAAAGTAATTGCTGCATTATGTAACAAATCCCTTCTCATAAACAAAATTATGGCATAAGGATGCAGAAGAAGAGTTAATTCCCGATTAGCTAGAGTACTAATTACAGATGGACAGAGTTGTCTACACAGTGTTGTAGTGAAGAGCTGACTTATGACTGTTGTTTTTTCATATCTTACACCAGACAATGTTAATTCATTTCCAAATCAAGTGTTATTTTATAGAGGAAATAATGTATACTCTTGTAGTGTAATTTACGCTTCTGAGTAACAATCCCATGGTTTTTGTGATTTGCCGAAATGTCAGCATCTTTAAACCACAGGTCAGAGGTAGTGTGCTTTCAATTCACTGATTTATACTGGGATAGTTTAGATATTTCAAACAAATTAAAAAATTACATTTGCAAATTTTCACAAAACTTTTTATAATGTTATATTAAAGTGAATACATTTTCTTACAAGCGTAAATTCAGTTGATAGTGTTTGTTGTTTAGGTGATTATAAAGTTAAACAAAAAATGTATAAAGAATTGAAATCACATCCTTTTGTCCCATGAACTAATGCATTTACAATGCCTAATTAGAAATGTCACATGTACGCATGAGAATGCAAGATTTAGTAGTATTAATGTCACATTCAAGATTGTAATTTTATAAACAATACATCTAACTGCATTTAGTTCAACACAAGGCTTTTCAGCAGTAAAGTGGATACCCTTGCCACTTCATAGATCCAGGGATGTTGGGTTCAAATCCCACAACTGGCTGTTTTTTTGTGTCGTTTACACATTAATCTTATTTCACACCCACACAAATATACAGGGCCAGTTTTTACAAATGCCAAATAACCTAGCCTGCACACCTAGAAAGATTTGTAAGGATAAAGATTCCATACAGATAACAATCAGAAACAACAGTCAATCAGTCAGTCATTTTCCAACCCGCTATATCCCAACACAGGGTCACAGGGGTCTGCTGGAGCCAATCCCATCCAACATAGAGCGCAAGGCAGGAACAAATCCCGGGCAGGGTGCAAGACCACCTCAGAGAAACAACAGTGACAGTGCTATCCACTAAACCACCAGTATGATTTACTTAGTTATTTAATGCATAGGGCCTCACAGTGGCACAGTGCACAGCCCTGTCACCTCATAGACCCCACACCCAGGGCTCTAATATTCAGAATGCAAATGTCCATAATACTTGCAATTCATGTCATTAGGAAGGAATTGAGGACAAAATTCAAACTAGAATACATGAACTGTACAGACCAAAGCTGTTCATTTCAAGAGTCAGCTAAAACGTAACCATTCTTCAAATTCCTATTACTGTACAACATTTATCAAGACTATGCACATTTATATATTTACATTTACATCATTTAGCAGACGCTCTTATCCAGAGCGACTTACAACAGTGTTTGTTAGTTTTTCGCATACCCTTGGGGTCAGAGCGCAGGGTCAGCCATTGTACAGCGCCCCTGGAGCAATTACAGGTTAAGGGCCTTGCTCAAGGGCCCAGCAGAGTAGGATCTCTTTTGGCAGTGACGGGGATTCGAACCGGCAACCTTCCGGATACCAGCGCAGATCCTTAGCCTCAGAGCCACCACAAAGTTTCATATCTAGTTTAGTTTTCTGTTTTGTTCCGTCTGCTGCTGAAATTTGCTCTTCCTCACAAATTAAGAAGTAAGTGCATATAAAAAAATGGTTGGATCAATGAAAAAATACCTTTGTTTTTTTAAAAAGAGATTCGTTAAATTTATCCTAGTTGGTGCAAATGACAACATGCATGAGAAACATTCTTTATGAATTCCAGTATTTAATGTTAATTTTATTTACAGTTCATTATTCCCTGTATGGTACAAGAAAGGGAGGCACAAATATATCTGCTTAACAAAACCTCTGAAATTTTGTAGCAAAAATGCCAAATACGATGCAAAACATTTTTTCTATTATTTGTACTTGTTATTTGACAATAGACCTAAAGAGTTCTAACATAACTGATTCGAGTTTTAACAGTTTGGGGAAAGGTGAACTGGAGCACATAATCTAGATAGGTTGAGTCCTAATATGGCAGAACATACATGGCCAAACACAATCACATGGACCCTGGAGGACGTCCTTTGTGACCAAAGTAGCAAATGCCATTGTTAGATAGCCCTAGTAGGAGCTTGCAGGATTCCATTTAAGATGAATTCCTCTCAGGCATGACTTCTCTTCAGATGTCTTCTGGGAATTGTAACGTCTGGCAGGCCTTACACTAGAGACTGTGATGTGTGCTTCAAGGCACAAGGGCAAGTGCTTCAGCCATGAAACAGGACCATTAGGCTATCCTCCAGTAGTGTACCTTTCTGTACTATAGAGATGTATCCTTTTTTTTTTTTTAGAAATTACCTATATTCGTTAGCACTGGAGCAAATAAAACAGCAAATCCAAATTAGAGTTGTATTTGTTACTGTATATCATTGAGAAATATAGTCTTACAGTGCAAAGCTGGTTAAAATAATAATAAAAATGCATTTGCACAATCCAAAATATTGCTGTTGCACTCATATATCCAAACAGTCATATAAGATATTCCGATTAATAACAATAATAATAACACTTTCTGATTAATTATAATGATATTAATTAAAATGGAAATGAAAAACAACATTTTTTCAATTTTGTAAAGCTGCTTGCACTGATAGCATTACAATCAATTGAAAGGTCTTTTCTGTGACTCATTCTGAAGATTATTCCAAACTCATGAAAGGAAATAAAATTATTTTCTTCTTAACGTTGCCAATAAAAAAACACACAGTATTTTCTAATTTATTTCAGCCTAATATTTATAGTAACTTTACGTTATTACATAATATTTAACATTACAGTGGATATCAGCTTAAAGATCTCAAACAGCAATTATAAAACTCTGCCGTTCATCTCCTGTGAAGCATTTTTATCAGCTTTCAGTAAAAATAAATTTGTACTCCATTATAAAAAGACAAAACCTAGATCTGTTAAACAGATCACAGATATATTTCTGAATGGACTGCTTTGCAAGGCTTCTCAAGCTTATTCTGATTTGTTTTGTAACATTTGTAGGAGCTCTCCCGGACTTCTTTAAAGTGGCTGTAATGATTCCTTTATTCATGAAATCTTATTTAGAGTCATAGGGAGATGTTTTAAACCTAGCTTTTCTCTAACAGTATTTGAGGAAAAATATAACATTTAATTGTAGTACTTTTCACAGACTCTGAGATGAATGAACTTAACATGGGGACCCTAATAGTCCTCCACACTATTTTGATGAATATGTTTAACTGACTTTATATTAAGTTGGCACTTTGGAGACTGTTGTTGAATAATGATTGCTGATATTTTATGATATATGTTTGTATTGTTGTTTTAGTTATTTGATCATCACAATGTCAGATTCCTTGCAACTAACATTTTATGGCACTAAAGTAAAGTAAAATGAGAAACTCTAACATCACAAATGAAGGCTTACTTAAAACAGCCATCATTTATTTAAAAATTCTGGATTCTCCTCCTTTGAACATTTTAGCATGTCAGTTTCTACTAATTTTTCTATACAAAATTAAGTTTCCTCTAGTTATATGAAGAATGGCAATTTCAGTTCTGCCTGTCATTCTCAATGCTTTTTGGGTCCTGTCATTCCTTCACCAGTCCAGAATAGTATTTTGTTTCTAAGCTATTCTAAATTTTTTTTGTATGCCATGTGTAATTGTTCTGCTATGACAAGAATTCTTTCATAACTCATTCTCAGACTTCCTTGGAAAATAATTCAGGGTTCCTCCATATGATGACTTCAAATCTTCTTGCTTGTGATGTACAGAAGAATTTCCATAACATGATGCCAACCAAATTCTGGTTTGGAGGTAGATACAAATCATTCTGTGAACCACCATACCTTGAACTAATATTTTAACCAGATTGCTATATATATATATATATATATATATATATATATATATATATATATATATATATATATATATATATATATATATATATCATTAGGAACAGTGACCAAATAAATAATTGTTACAGTTAAATATGAGGAACAAAATAATTAGATTTGGATATTAACAAAAATTATGTGAAATTGCCATAAAAAAGTAACACAAAACACAAAAAAATCTACATAGCCCCACTTTCTTATTCTCTTCATTTCCATGTTATTCTCATATGAACACATGCAATGGAATGGCAGATATAAAGCTTTCAAATTCATTTATGCAGTGTGATTTAACCTTATTAAGTTTTCACTGCAAATCTGACCAGATCACTTTCTGGGTAGCAATAAGTTATTCACTCTGTTTAAAAAAAAGAGAGAGAGATGAGAGTAATGTCATCACACAGGTTCTGGTGACAAATCATGACACAATCAATAGAAATTTCTGCAAAACTACAGAATGATTTATGTCAATCTAAAAAGCGTCATAAGCATATTTTTTTTAATGCTAGGAACTCATTTTAAAAAACAACAAGTCTAGTTTTGAAAGTCATTAAAGTGTCATTGTCTACCAGGCTACTTGGTAGCTGATTCCAAGTTTCTATGGTTATATGTGTAAAGAAAAACTTCCTAATGTTTTTGCAAAATTTACCCTTAACAAGTTTCCAGCTGTGTCCCTGTGTTCTTGATGAATCCATTTTAAAATAACAGTCTCAATCCACTGCACTAAATCACTTCATAATTTTAAACACTTCAATCATGTCACCTCTTAATCTTATTTTGCTTAAACTGAAAAGGTTCAGCTCTTTCATTCTTTCTTCATAATTCATCCCCTGTAGTCCTTGAATGAGCCTAGTCACTCTTCTCTGGACCTTTTCTAGTGCTGCTATGTCCTTTTTGTATACTGGGGACCAAAACTGCACACAGTACTCCAGATGAAGCCTCACCAGTGCATTATAAAGCTTGAGCATAACCTACTTTGACTTGTACTCCTCATATCATGCTATATAACCTAACATTCTGTTTGCCTTCTTAATGGCTTGTGAACACTGTCAGGAAATTGATAGATTAGAGTCCACTATGACTCCTAAATCCTTCTCATAAGGTGTACTCTCAGTTTTCAGACCTCCCATTGTGTATTCAGACCTAACATTTTTACTTCCTATGTGTAATACCTTATATTTAATGACATTAAATTTCATCTGCCATAAATCTGCCCAAGCCTGTATGCTATCCAAGTCCTTCTGTAATGATTTAACAGATTCCAAATTATCTGCCAATCCACCTATCTTGGAATCATCTGCAAACTTCACCAGCTCATTACTTATATTCCTATTCAAATCATTTATATATATTAAAAATAGCAGTGGCCCCAGCACTGACCCCATGGTACATTGCACTTAACATTAGCCAATTCTGATAAAATTCCTCACACCATAACCCTCTTCTATCTGTGTCTGAACCAATTCTGCATGTATTTACAAATATCACACTAAACTCCAACTTCTTTCAGTTTGATGTCCAACTTTTCATATGGCACCTTATCAAATGCCTTCTGAAAGTCAAGATAAATAATATCATATCCTCCATTTTGATTATACCCTTTTGTTTCTTCCTCATAGAATTCCAACATGTTAGTAAAACATGACCTGCCTCTTCTGAACCCATGCTGAGTGTACATGCCATGTACTGTTCAATCTTATCCTTAATAATTCCTTCCATTATTTTTTTCTGTGATGCAGAAGCTTACTGGCCTATAGTTGCTTGGATCTGCCCAGTCAGTGTTTTTATATAATGGGATAATATTTGCCATTTTCCAATCATTCAGAATCTCCTCAATGCGCAGTGACTTCCTAAAAATATGTGTCAAGGGTTTATATATGTACTCGCCATTCTCCTTAAGAACTCGAGGGTAAATATTATCACGCTCTGGTGATTTGTTTGATTTCAGCCTATTTAATCTGAGCAGTACTTCTTCTGCTACAATTTCTAAATCACTCAGAACCTCCTTAGTAGTCCCATTTACTGCTGGGAATTTATTAATTTCCTCACTTGTGAAGACCTCAGAAAAATGCAGGTTTAGAGCATCCGCTATTATCACTGTCTGTATCTTTTAGTTCCCCTTTAATATCCCTGATGCACTTGACCTCCTAATTGACTGTTCTTTTACTTCTAAAATACAGAAAGAATCTCTTAGGGTTGTCTGTCGCCTTATCTGTTATACTGTATGTATCTCCAACTGTCATTTGGCCTCCCTACTATCTTTGTTAATGGTTGACTTATGTTTTCATGCACTCTATGATTCACTTCAGAGTTACTGTATTAGTTTTATATGCCTTATACAGCTCTTTTTTCCTTTGCAGCTTCTTTTTTTTACTCTTTATTAACCCACTGCGAAGTTTTTTTAATTTCTTGTTAATTCCAAATTTAGGTATGTACCTGCCCTGTATTACGTGTAAAATGTTTTTAAACCTATTCCATTGCTCATTAACTGTCTCCACACATAAAAACATATCTCAGTCTATTCTCTTTAGACTTTGCCACATCTGTTCAAAATTTGCCCTACCAAAGTTCAATTTAACAATTTTAGTCTTTGCATCTGTACTCTTACAAAACACTGAGAATTGTATTATATTATTGTCACTTGACCCTAGTGGTTAAATCATCTCTACGCCCTTAATTCTATCATGAAAATACTAAATCCAGACAGGCTTCAGTCACTGTCAGTGCTTTAACATACTGTGTTAAATGACAGTCACTGATTACCTCTAAAAAGTCCTGCTCTTGTGCTTCGCCATTTGCAAGATTATCTCAGTTAATATTTGGATAGTCAAAGTCTCCCATGTAATCTGCATATCCCCCCTGTAAACTTGCCTTTTTAATATTACTAAAAAGATGAGTGTTGAAATTACTGTCTGCATTGGGTGGTCTCCTAAAATAAGGCATATTTCCCCAATGCTTTCCAGGCAAAGCCACTTGTCCTCACTAAGATGGGGCATATTGCCCAACTGAAGAGGACTTATGTTTAAATTCTATTTGACATAAGCAGCATCACCTGTTCTGTTCTGTCTATCCTTCCTAAAAATGTTTATCCCTCTATGTTATGCTCACCGGGATCTGCATGCCTCTTTTTTCTTGACAAGCCTCACCATTTGTGATTCTAACAACAGAAAAGCACAAGAAAATTAGCAAGGTGGAAAGCACTCATCACTAATAAGAACACAAATATCCTCAGATTACTTGCCATGTACCTGGATGATCCACAGGACTTCATCAATAGTGCTGTATGAACAAATTAACTATGGACATCTATAAGCAGAACTGTTGCCGTAAGGGATCTTATTATGTCTAGTGAATAAAAAGATAATAGTGCCTTCCACTGTAAGAACCTGACGTCAATGGATGTGTGTGCTGAAGAGTGTGCTTCTGATTTAAGGATACTTTACCATCTGTACTGAATGCTCTGTCAGATGTATGCTGGACTATCTATTTCATAGCTTTAACTGACATACTGTGTTGTTGTGTCTTGCAGATATCTCTCTATTATAAAAAAAAAATCCTGGAAAGCAAAAGCAAGGCAACGATACATGATCTTCTCGGAAGACATTTAAAAGACCCCCGAGACAAAAGAGACTTGCCACAGTGCATCTTGCGTGGACCATAAACATGAGACTTGGTGCCAAGAGATTGTCCCAGGGCCGTCTCGCGATGACGTAGAATATGAGATTCTTGCAAGACACGCCCTACTTACAGTCTATCAAATAAGACAACGGGGCAGCAAAACATTCAGTCTTGTGAAGGATTTGAGCACATACAGATCCAGGGTCTCAGTGCATATAAAGCATATAAGGACAATACGTTATAAATGAAACACTGACGAATAAGCGAAGAAGAAAGCAGCGTGGAGAAAAGAGACTCAAAAGCGTTGGAAAGAAACAAGAAAAAATAATCTAGGTGCAAATTCAGAAAATAAGGCAAGTAATTATCAGCCCGTAACGAATGAAATTGAAACAAATCACGTCCAATCAGGCTCAGAATTAAAAGACAGAGTAAAAGACAAAGTAGAACTTCATAAAGACGTTCACAAATGTTGGCGCTATACATATGCAGAGCAGATTATGAAAGCAGTGGAATTCGAAAGGCTCCAAAAAAAAAACCAAAAACGTATGCGCGATACAAATGTGGAGAAAGTTAAAGAATATGAAAGTAGGAAAATTAGAAAGTATAAAAAAAGAAAGTAAAGATCGCAGAAATTAATACTCGAAAAAGGGAAAATAATCACCACAGACCAGGTGTCATTGAAAAAAAAGCAGGACAAAGCGAGGTCAAAAATAAAAGACAGAGTAGAAAACAAAGTAAAATGTCATAAAGAGGTTAAAAAACAAGGGGGCAAAACACATGCAGAGCAGGTTAGAGATAATTCAGGATAGGTTTCTCTGTTTGGAATTTCAGCACAGACAAAGCGATCTACATCATCAGCAGTTAGTAATTTTTTTTGCAAAGTAACCAATAAATGCATGTGAGGTAAAACACGTTTTTGAAATTCTCTGATTTAAACTTACAATATTTACATACTTCTGACATATCACCTATGTCCATATATTCGATCTCTATTCGCCTTTTAGTTATTTCTTCGAGTAATAATTTCTATTTTTTTGCACTAATGCGATGTTTACTTTTTTTTTTGACACTTTCGTTTTTTTCTGCTCTTATATTCTGTATTTTGCTCTGCATGTGTTTCGTGCCTACGTTTTTTTGGGGTCTTTTGAATTCCAGTTTTCATTATCTCTAACCTGACAAAGTCATTAAACACATGTCTCACTGACCTCATTTAAAAGATTCAGCATATTTGGACTCGAAAGATTCCAAATATTGTTTTTACATAAGTTCTGAAATAAAAGTGAAACTAATGAAATAGCAACAATTCAACAAAAAAAAATCTTAAAAGTGTGTCCGGAAAACCAAACACAGGGGTTGGCGAGCAAAGCGAGCAGGGGGCGAAGCCCCCTAGTATCTTAAAACTCACTAGCAAGTGAACATCAGAATGACTGACATTAAAGAAATGTAAGTCTCCATATTGGCCTAGTCCAAATTTATGCCTACTGAAATGTTATACCATGAGATGAAATGAACTGTCTAAACTTAAACATTCCACAGACACCACTTAGCAGAAACCTTATGTAAGGAGCAGGGGATCCAAATTCCACTACAGTACTGTAAGAGGCTGATCACCAATTACTGGAGATGTCTAATTGCAGTTAATGAAGTAAATAATATATTGTCATAATATCATCATTTTGCTTGGAATTTGATTTGGTGAAGTTCACACAAATAAAATATAAGTACAACCATACAACATAAGGATATAATTTATTGCCATTTCCTTATTGCCTCCACACAACCAAATTAACACTAACAAACATATTAATCAAATTATTGTGGAACACTATTACACCGAAGAAGTCCCATTTTATGAACCTCTCAGCTTGCAGTTATGTGGTATAATCAGCTATTGAGTCATTGGGGCAAATTACTTTTTCACATTGGACATTAGATTAATTTCTTTAATAAATTTGTAAATAAGTATAGTATTTTATTTGTTCATTCAAACCCCCTTTTATCCAACATTAGATATTGATTAAATACCTAATAATTTTACTGTAGATTCATGTATGTCATGCAGAATTGGTATATAAATACAAAGATCTACTGAGACACATTAAATCATTTCCAATACTTCCATTATCAAACCAATTCAGAGTCACAGCAGTACTGGGAACGAGGCAAACTAATTCTGGATGAGGCGTCTGTTCATCAAAGGATAGACATAATCCCATAGAAACACACACTATAAAAAATAAAGGTGCTAGAGAAGTTCTTCAGAGTGATGCCATAGGGGAACAATTTTTGGTTCCTAAAAGACCCATCCAAATGAAGGTTCCAGAAAAAGCCTTTATTTATTTAGATCAGTAACAGGTGTCATACAGTAAATAATCATCAATAGATGGGAACAGATCTGTGAAAATACCAATGGGTCATGAGTTTAAAAGGACTCTTGCTGTATACAGTAACACAGGCTAAGTCCAGGTTTCTTAATCTGTTAATGTCCTTCTAGGTAGTCTACTATACATTAAAGATTTGAAATTTTTTTCCTATATATTTGGAAGTTTTTCAAAGCACAAAGAATCAACTTCTTATGCAAATAAAACTTCCCAGAATAAAATGTTGCTTTGTCAGGCAAGTATTCTACGAGGAACCATACAATCCAGTAAAGAACCATGAAGTGCCATTAAAGAACCATTATTTTTAAGAGTGCATACTGATATTACTAGTGTTTGTTTGTTAAAGTTTTTTTTACAGTGAATATGCTGTGTTTGCTGGTGACATTGTTTTGCTAATTATATTCCTGGAAATTCACCATGTGGCCAGCTTAGTTTTTTCTAGTGGCCCATGATGCTTTGTGAGACCAGCATGACATCTCAGAACTAAAGCAGCCAATGTTGAATGGGAACAGCACCCAAGTAAATAACAATGATCCTAGTAGTGGGGTAAAAATCAGTGGAAAACTTGCAGATAGATTTAAATGTGTAACATACATGCAGAAGGAAACTGTAAATAAGTTTGTATATTGTGGTTTTAAAGGTAATGTCTTTTTGCATGGACTTGTATGTGACCTTGTGCAATACACAATACCCCTTTAATAGTATTTCCCAGAGTGCTTTGCAGTTGGTAGCAGCAGCAGTGAACGAGTAAACATCAGGGAAACTGTACTTTTTGGTTCTAGAATGGTAAGTACCTGCTATAGAATCTGTGGGGAGGCACGTCTTAGTTAATTCATGCTTTCTGTCTGCAAAAAAACTTTACTTTTCTGATATTTAATTCTGTTAATTTTATCTCAACAAGGCATGATGGCAAAGCGGTTAGCACTGCTGCCTCACAGCTCATGTCACATAATTGCATAATTGGTAGACATTTCCCCAGTCATCAGAGACACTTAAAACACCATTGCAGCATTGCAATCCACTCAATACCAGTTCAGTTTCTCCTTCCCCACTGACTTCAATGCATTTCGCTGAATTCAGGAAAGTTACCAAACATTTCTGTGATTTTGTTGAAATTGAGGCAAAGTGTATTCAATGGGGGTTCGCTCACCACTAATGTCCACATAGGATTACCTGTTAACATAATATGAATGTTTTGGGATGTGGGAGGGAAATTATACCTTGGGAAAAAACCTGACAGACACAAGGAAATTGTGTACAATTTGTAGGATGAAAGCCCAAAACTATAATGCTGTGAGGCAATAGTGCTAGCTACTGTGTGAACAGTTAACCATTGATACCTAACATACCTAACCATTGATTTTTCCTTCAATCACAGATTAATCAAATACTAGAATGAATGAAGATTAAAGGCATCTGACAAGGTAAAATAAAAACCTAGAAATCCGCAATGAGCCAATTTGGGGGAGACTTCAAACAGTACGACCTTCAGGTTGATGTGGATGAGCTGGAAATGGGCAAGAAGCCAGATATCCATGATGGAGAAACATTAGGTAAAAATTTCTATGTGTAAAGCTTATTGCTCTTATTAGGTTAACGGACAAAAATTGTATTGTAAAGAAGCAATACATCATCCTGTATTAGCAGTAGAAGCCATGTGGAATTGCTTAGGCTGTTGTGGTTTATTATCCTTTGACAATGATGCTGAAAAGTGCAAGTGGGGCTTGCCGTACATCTTAACGATTGACAGTGATGACAGAGGTTGCTCTAGAGGTTACCAGTCTTCTGTTTGTTGAAAAATAAATAGATTTAGATGAATTTCAGTTGATACCAACCAAACATAATTTCATCTCTTTATTTAGTCTTTATTCTGAGACTCAAGGATGCACAAGCATTTCATTCACTCACTTTAGAATTTACTTTGACTACAATAGTTGCTGCACTCTTTTTATTTATGCCTTCTTTTCTCTCTTCTCTTTTACAGCAGGATTGCTTTGATCTAATATTCAAAGGTGCCGGAATAGGGAGCAGATCCATTACTTTGTCATCTAATCCAGTGTGTCCTTTTACACCCCGCCCTGGCTCTCACTAGCCTAACAGCACAGGAACCTAATAGGTGGTTAATGACTTAATGGAACACCATAACACTGACACTGGGGTTTCAGGGCAAAACTATGCCTGCCCAACAGGCAGTGACCTTAGAAAAGAGAACACCTACACGGTAACATTTTATGTGAAGCAGAATAAGCATTCAAATAATTTTCCATGGGTCTTTATGTGGTGTAGGAGGAGGGTGGATCAATGCCTATAAGACATTCAAGGACAGGAATAGTGTAGTTTTCCAGCTGGTGACTTGAATTGCTATCCTGCTGTCCTTCAAATGCAATCCTGCAGATCAGTTATTTCAGCATCTCAAAGGTCATATATCCATTCAAGATATACTTCATCATCTGCTAAATGCCTCCTGATTTTTTCAACAATAAGATTAATAGAGAGAAAGATTTTTTCATCCTTTTGTATAAATCAGCATCAGAGCAATTTATTTTCCTTTTTTATGGTTTTGTTCCTGCATTCTAACAGCTTCCAACCCTGTCCTGCACCCTGCGTCCTATACACAGAAGATTAGGCAGTAGTTTTCGCTTCATATATGTGGATATTATCAGTGCAGAAATGCAATCACAGTGCTGAGCATACAGAGCTAGTGCTTATCAAAATGTGATCAGACCTCCCTGAAGGTTGGCATTTTAAAAAATCCATTAAAAATTGTTTTAAACAGGAAAAATCAGAGTACCTCATGTTTTTAAAGGCTGAAATAAAATTAGTTAGACTGAGTGGGTGAAGAACTATGTTTCACAGAAAGGGTTCAAAGGCTGAAACACAAGGTGGCAGCTTTCTTTTTATTATCTATCGGTCGATAACCAAGATAATTGTAATAATTAATACAGCTATTCTGTATACCTCATTTTTGTTACTGGAATACTGAGGAGGATTATAGTTAAAAACTGTTATATAAAACAGTTTTTCACCTTATCTCCAGCTTTATTGCTTTGAATGTTTACACTTGGAAAGGGCCTTGTATTACAGCATAAAACATTTGCTTAAAATAATTCTCAACTAAAGTCCAACATTAAGTAACAATCTTTTTCTAAGAAAAGCCAAATACTTCTTTAAATGTGTAAAAATGCAAGCATAATATAACAAGAGAATAGAATGCACAGCTATTTCAAGGAATAAATGATAGTTGCATGTTAATTACTAATTATTTTTAATACACACTACAGATTCCACCAATAGGCAATTGCTCTGCCCATTTCATCAGCTTTGCTGAATTACCTAATTAAACAAACACTATTGGTAAAAGGCAGACTAGAAGATCATTTGCAAATGAAAGCTGCTGTCTCTGTGGCTTGAAAGTTGTTTGTGTAGTTGGCGACTCCTGCCTCACTGTTGCTAAGAAACTATTTCATGTCGGGCACCTAAAGTACTGCAATGTGTTCTCAATTCTGTGATAATGAATTAACTCATCCTCATGAAAAGCTGTAGTGGCATACTTCAAGGCAGTGCAAGATAGTATTAATTCTGATCCAAAGCAAGTTTAGCAAAAATTGCTCATTGTTGGGAAATTTCATTAATGTTCTTACATAAAAGCTATGAAATGTACGCAACATGCTGACCTTGTTTGACGAGTATGTCTGAGTGTTCTGTTAAATTTCTTGTGTAGGAATGATGATTACTGTTATTCTTACACTATAAGTATACAAAAATGTTTACTTCTGAGAGATTCACTAAATTGATTTCCATACAATTATGATAGAGCAGTAAGATATTTTTTTGTTTTGTTTCAGTTTCTTTCAGTTTTGCTTAAACTATCAACTTCCTAAACCAGCTGAATCCTTTTTTAGGTGCAATCGCAAATAACATGGAAAGTACCTCCTTCAGTCACCATGTCTATCTGCATGAAACACTCTGGCTCCCAAGGGACCGATTTTGTTGAAATCTGGCACTCTTATTCTTCAAGGTTGTTTGCGAGGAAAGATCCATTTCCATTGAGATATGTTGAATATAATGCTCGTTAAAAAGCTATAAAATTGCTAAACCTCCCTTTGAAAAGCAACAGAGAATTTTCAGACTTGGCTTTCTTAAAACATTCTGTGCGACATCAATTACGGATGAGTTTAATGTTTCAAATTGACCATGAGAAAGATCACTTCTTTTTAATTATTTTGCGTATTTACTCAGTAGACAGCTGATCTTGAGGGTAAAACCCTGGAACACCTGCTCTGCTGCCTGTAAAGGTGGTCTTACACTTGTGTGAATTACAATGATTCGGTATTTAGCTAACATTATAATTAATTGCCAAAGCAATACAATTATCTTTTATCTATCATGAATACATGCAGTCAATAATTTTAGCTTGAGCCTTCAAAGGAGATCTTTTTTTATCTCCATTGGGTACTTTAACACATGAACTTCAAATAGTGACAAACCCGTCTTTAAATTGTGCAAGGTATACCAGAGAACTTGTGCAAACTCCAGAAATGCCAGCTGAGATATGGACTCAATGAGAACACAGTCCACCTTTTAAGTAAACATACAAAAAACTGTGAAGATGTATTAGTTTTGGCTTGAGTTTGTTTATTTGCTAAAACTATTGATTAAACTTTCTTGACTTTTTTATTTTTTGTTAGTAACTGTAGTTTAATTGTTTTTTGGTTTTGTCCTAAAATGAGAAATATCACTTTATACAAAAAGAATGCTAAGGGCTTAAGCATTTTTTCCCTGTCTATGTGTGTCAATAATTAATGGTATCAAGAACTCCAACTTGGATGTGGTTCAGAGGATGCTCCTAGCAAGGGCAGAGGAGGTGCATCAACTTTTTAATACCGTAGAGCAGTCCAATGATCATTTCTGAGAACCTTCCTAAGCCTAAGAGAAATATGTATTGAGGTTATCATATTTCTATCTTTCTGCTATCTATTAGGCTCTTTACTGATTGAATAAGAACGACTTTTCTTAGTCTTTGTAGCTACCTCTTCTTCTTCCCTCGCCAGTCAGGACCTTTTCTTTTAGATCTTCTTTTACTTCATCCATCCACCTCTGCTTTGGCCTCCCTCACTTTCTGTTCCCCTGTACTTCTTTTCCCATCACTCTTTTGCCCACATATTCATTGTCTGTCCTCATCACATGTCCGAACCACTTCAACCTACTTTACTGTACATTTTTAGATATCTCTCCCACTTTTGTTGTACCTCTGATTGTCTCATTTCTTATTCAGTCCTTTTTTGTTACTCTACACTTCCATCTCAACATTCTCATTTCTGCCTCATCTAACATCTTCTCTTGTTCTCCCTTTACTGCCCATGTCTCAGCTCCATACATCATTGGTGGTCTTATGACTGTCTTAAAAACCTTCATTTTTTTCTTTGATCACACTATACTCCTGATACCTTCATCCAATTGCTCCATTCATGCTGTACTCTATGGGTTATCTTTGCATCTAGTTTTCCATCTCAGGCTAGCACTGATCCTAGATATTTAAATTTGTCCACTCTTTTCAGTAGCACTCTCTGCAGGTTAATGTCCGAATCCTGATCATCATTAAACCTCATATATTCTGTCTTCTTATTTATCTTTTACCCTTTATCTTCCAAAGCCCTTCTCCCTTCTTCCAACTTCCTCTCCACTTCTTCTTTTCTGGTGCTACACCAAAAAGCATGCACCAAGGGAATTGATCTTTTACTCCATGACTCAAGATATCCATAACCAAATTAAAGAGGTAAGGACTTAAAGAAGATCCCTGATGCAGACTTACTGTATTTGTGATTTTGTCTGTTACCCCAACATTGCTTTTAACCTCCTCACTCCCTCATGCATATCCTAGACAATCCTCACATATTTCTCTGTTACTCATTTTTCTCATATGCACCTCCAGACCTCTTGATGTGGTACTCTAGCATAAGCCATCACCAAATCAATAAACACCATATGCAGACCTTTCTGTTTTTCTCAATGCAAAGCCTGCATCTATTGATCCTCTTCCTGGCATAAAACCAAACTGCTCATGGTTGTGTCTTCCCTAAGTCTTCTCTCTATAACCCTTTCTCAAATGTTCATTGTGAGTCACATCAGTTTATACTTCTATAGTTTCCACAATCCTGAATTTCACCGTTCTCCTTATAAATGGGTACAATCTCACTGGTCCTCCACTTATCTGGTATTCTCTCCTATTCACAGATCTTCTGTATTACACTCTTCCACAATTTTCCTACACTCTTCCACACTTTTGCTAGTATTTCATCAATGCTTTCCAATTTTTCATTCTTGTCTGTGCCTCCTTTACTTCCTCCATACTTATTATTGGTTCCAGCCCTTCATTTGGGACTCCACCCCCAAACCCTTACCTTGGATTGTTTTCATTCAGCAGCTTTTCAAAACTAATAATAATTCATTACATTTATATAGCACTTTTCTCAGTACTCAAAGCACTATCCACACAGGGAGGAACCAAACCCACAATCTTCCACAGTCTCCTTACTGCAAAGCAGCAGCACTACCACTGCGCCACCTGTGAGGTCAAATTTTTCTTCCATCTATTCTTGATTCTACGTATCATGCTCATTTAAGACTACACTCATCTTTCTTCAGGTTTAACTGACTAAAGTCTTGTTCCTAGCTTTTGCTATTCTAAAAATCATTCTCTCTCCCTATTTTGTCTCCAATTTTTCATAAACCTCCTCCAAAGCATGTGCCTTGCCTCTTGTCATTGCCCTCTTTGTCTGTCTATCTTCCTTTTTCCCTGATTACTACAAATTCTTCTTTGCCTCGTTCTTAACCTGTATCACATCCTGCACCTCTCTGTTCCACCATCATGTCTCTTAATCCAAAGTTAGGCTCCCTCCTGTCATCCTACTCAAAACCTCTTAACCTACTCTTAATACAACTTTGCTATTCTTCTCCCACCATTCCTCCACACTCTGAAATGACTGCACTTCATTTAAAGCTTTCTCCCTAAACCTGTTCTTAAGCTCTTCCTCTTTTAATCTCCACCACTTTATCCTTGGAGCCACTTGATCTTGTTTTATTCTTCTGCTGATTCTGATCTCCCAGTCCATCACCTTCTTTATGCTGCGCTGTCACACTTTTCCCATCTATGACCTTACAATTCTTTCTTTCACATGGGATCTTCTACACATTAGCATACCTATTTGGCTTTCCCTTTCTTCACTACTTTAAATCACAAGCTGACTTACTTTCTTTTGAAAGTAATGTATTAACTATTACCAAATCATATGTCATGGAAAAATCTACTATCCTCTCCCCTTCTCATTTCTTTCCAATACTCCCCAACCTCCATGTACTGTCTCTGTCATTTCTCTACTCTTTCCCACATGCCCCTTTAGATAACCACCAACCATCACCTTTTCTCCATCTTGTACTGATCTAAGCTCTTCATCCATTTGTGCCAGGAAAACACCCTTCTCCTCTTCCTCACAGCCCACTTGTGGAGCATATGCACAAATGACATTAACTACAGTCTCACCAAGGCCAAACTTGACACTCATCACCCAATAATTCCTCCTATTTAAACTGACAAGACTATCTTTTAGCTCTTTGGATACTACTATACCTACACTATTTCTCCCTTACCCATTTGCTCCGATGTACATCAACTTAAAGCCTCTTCAAATTCTCTTGCCTTATTCTCCTTACATCTTGCACATACAATTCTACTTTCCTCCTTTCCATCAAATCTACCAACTCTCTTCCTTTCCCAGTCATTGTCCCAACATTCAGTGTTCCTACTCTTACCGTTAATGTGCCCTTTTCTTTCCCCTCCTCGTCTTCTTCTTCTGCTTCTTAGTCTTTGTAACTAATTAGCTCATTATAGAGGTCTATTTTGGCATTTATTTGTGGCTTTCTCATGTTCCTGAATACTAACTTGTTTTGTGACTTCATGCTTTTTCTTGTATTTGTGTTTCTCTTTACTGGGAACATGTCCAAAAATGTCCATTTTTTTTCTTTTTGATGCCCATTTCACTTCTTTGTATTAATGTCAAAGAAAGGTACTGTTGGCTATCTTTGATGTTTACTCTGGGAGAAGTAGACAAAATGAGATTCAGCATCAAAGTCAAATCAATGACTATCATCTCTCCCTGTTTAAGAAGGGATGTATTTCTTGTGTAACTGGAGCAACTGGCAGAGACATCTAAGTACCTTGTGGCATTGTTTATATGTGAGGACAGGAAGGTGTGTGAAATTAATCAGCATATTAGGGCCAAGACTGCAGTATTCTGGTGACTGTACTGGACTGTGTTGGTGAAGCAGAAGGTAGGATTTTTGGGTTACAATTCTTGGTTTACAGATCTATTTATATCCCAGTTATCACATAATACCATGAACTGTGGACAGCAACTATGAAGAGTCTGACCAGATCAAATACAGAGATGTAATAAAGATTATAGTGATGGAGATCTTTCTTTTAACTTTTAAGCACTAAATGCCTAGCATGATAGTGGGTAACTAATGCAGATATGAATGGCTGCTACAAACATTTTTGATCGAGTATTCGTATTCTCTATTTTTCAGAACAAAATGTAATTCCCTTCAGTGCAATATATACTTTTCTTCCATTCAAGTCACCAGAATGCAGAATCTTCCTAGAGAATGTCCCCATTTTTGTACGTGTAACAGATGTAGAAAGATTTACTTCGAGTGCAAGGGTAAGTCATTCTATAGATTTATTTATCTGTTCATCTGAAGATGTTTATGACTATAGTGTTGAATTTAGATTGAAGCAGTGCTCCCTGAAACATATGTCAATTCCCAGCATGCACTACAATTACTGTACCACCATACTGCTTTGGGGAGATGCAAGTTGTAAAAGAATGTTAGTTTTACAGAAGAGTAATCTCATTTTATATTTGTATATCAAACCTGCAGCAAGCCATTTTCCTTTTACTTTTTTGTGGATTATGAAACCATCACAATGGGAATTACAGTTCTTTCCTGGATTTATATTCTTTGTTCATTGTCTGAATTGTTAGTTGGAGTTGTTAATTGTTTATTTTGAATTATCATCATAAGGAGCATGTGCGCCTTCCATCTGATCATCACTTGACATTTGATGATGTGGAGGGACAAGGGTAACATTTATCCAAAGGGCTTCTCTCCTGGGGATTTTTCCATACCTCTCCATCAACTTCATCTGGTAATCTGGAATTTGTTTTTGAACTGTGCTGGTGTTTGTTACCATTTTGTTCTGTGTCATTGTCGTGAATTATTAGCATAGGTTCTTTGTTTTGGGTTCTAAACAGTATTTTGAATACATTTTTAGATTATTTTACCTAAGTGTGTTGTCTCTCTTTGGGGGTGTGCAAGTCAGACCAGGCTGGGTGGTGTCCATGCTGCCCCATTAAAAATAAATAAATCACTCTTAAATAATTGTAAATGTTAGCAGCTCAGCAGCTTAGATTTTGGTGAATTGGATAGAAGCCAGGAAATTATTTCACACCCTTCTGATTTCTTTTGCACATCTCACATTTACAGAAGTCATGTCTATTGAAAGCCATGGGAAAGGTAAGGAGCTTGAGTTGAATGCTCCACTCATGGAATTGAGACCGGTTCCAAAAGTATCCCATGTGTCACTCAGAGATCTTTCCGAGGTAAATGAGGCCGCAAGCCTCACTGTGCATCTGCAGCCTGAAGCCAAAAGAGACCAGCGAGGCACACGTTCTGCAAGACCTGACAGTGAACCTAGAACATCTGGATGCACATGTCAACAACATGATTCAGGGTTTTAACAATAGTGATGAGACGGTGTATGACCTCATCGATGCTACAGCTGCCCAAGTATCTTTCGAGGTGTCTGTAAGGGTTCAACCTCTTTAAAAATCCTTTGTATGGTACATACAGGGTAGGACAGAGGAGGGAGACTGGAGGCAGATGCAGGAGAGCTGGTGTGACATCTCACAGCCTCTGAGGCTGTTAATCCCTGCAATGGAGTATGCGGAACAAATGGGGACAATTGTACCTTTTCATTGCTGCTCTGCTGATGCAGTTTTCTAAGCTTGCTGTGTCACCACAAGCATAGCAGATTTTGTAGATTAGGGTTAGAAGTTAACCTGTTCGTGGAGCTGCATGCATTGAGTGATGTGGAGCTGCAGGGATTCCTTAATGCAACACTCAGTGGTTTGTCTCACTCTTAGTGAAATGAATGCCTTCCTTTGTAATGTTTACCAGACGCTGTTAGCAGAGAATTTCTGTACATTGTAATAAACATCATGGAAATTCAGGGACCTTGTTTTTGAATTCGGTACATTGTGTCTTAAGTGGTGACCTAGTATAAGCAAGGAGGAGACATTTTGACATGTCCTTGAGATGTTTGTCTTTGTGTGGCTATTACATTGAGTGGGTGGTGATATCATCTGATATGTTGTTAAATCTGTGGTCCTGAGTGGAAAAGGACTGTGCTGCCATTAAGGTTTAGCGGACCTCATAGGGTGGCATGCTTTGGGAGGCACCCTGTCCTAAACTATGAAAGAAAGCCTCAGCTTGACCCTGCCCCAATGTCACTATAGTACATGTTACCCTCTCCCTCTCAGGTACAAGATGTCATTGACGGTGCATTCATAGATACTGGCAGCAGTTTTACATTAATGAAATGTAACTTGGTAGAAAGCTTAAAGTGCACCCATGAGATACGAAGAGAGTGCACAAATTAAATTCTTTCTAGCTAATGAGATGGTGCCATGATGAAAAAGGTAAGGTATATCATCTTTCATTATCTATTAAGAAGGGTAGATTTCTCCATCGTCAACTTAGGTTCTTTGACCATGTGGTGTCAATGGATGGGGTGAAGGCTGACCCAAAGACATGGTTTACCCAGTGTCTCATAAGGTAAAATGTCTCCAGTGGTACCTGGGGATGGCTGAGTGGTTCCACAAATTTATTCCAAGTTCCGCTGAATACACAACACCATTGTTACATCTGTGGTTAAAGGGGTCATCTTGGAAGTGGTCTCAGGCATGCCAAGACTACTTCAATGCATTGAAAAGAGCTTTGTCATTTGTCTCCAGTCTTATGGCAAAACCAAATCTATCTATTACATTTCAGAAACACACAGATGAGAGTTACCAAATGGGTCAGGAAGTGGAAAGATTAATAGAGTAACTTACACTTCAAGATAATTAAAATGGTGCCATGCATAACTATTGCACTGCCAACAAGGAACCCTCACGGTTGTGTGGGCTGTTGAGAAGTGGCACCATTTCTTTGAGGGGACAACATATGAAATATACATGGACCACAAATCTCTGACTTGGGCTTTTGATTGCTCAAATACCACATCTAGGCTAACAAGATGGATGTTATGTCTCCACTAGTTTACATTTAAGGTGTGCAATTGGAAGGGTTATGCAAATGTTGTTCAGTTGTCCAATACTGTCCTGGGCTAGGTACATGGGTCTGTGTTCATGGTACTATTTGTTCAGTACCTTCCTCTAATCCTTGGCTTGATTTTCCCCTAAGCACGCATGATATATTCAAGTCTCAATTCCCAAGTCCTGCATGTAGAGAAAAGGCTTTGGGGACAGATATGGCCTCATACATTATAAGGAACTCAAATGGGTGCTATACCAACATAGGGTTGCTGTTATCAGTGGGTGGTTCCCAAGATGCATGTGCCTGAACATCTGTAATATAACCATGATAGCTCAATTGGTCACCACCTTGGGTGAATAAAGACATTATTCAGAAGTGCCATGATGACAGGCACTTCACAAGGGTATCTGGTTCCATGTCAATAGATAGATAGTTGAATATAAGCAGATATATAATTATGTGTCCCTATGGTGAAATTAAAATTATGCCAATAGCTCCAGTCCACTGTGACATCACCAGGGGAGTGCTTAGTTGTGGCCTCATAAACTGTTGCCTGCCAGCAAGCATAGGAGGACCATTCTGACAGTGGTCGTGGAGTCTTTTGACAGGTATTCCCAATGGCCAGTGTCACAGCAAAGAAGGTCTGATCCACCCTTCCAAATAAAAGAAAGAATTATAAAAATCACTGTAACCGACAGAAGTCCGTAGTTTATCAGATACTGAAGTCTTCTAGAAAAGTAAGGGAAGACTAGAAGACCACAATGTGTCAAACCCAATCTAATCACACTGAGCGGGTGAACCAAACCCTAAAAGTACTGCATCCTTTGTCAGAGAACACCATCAGGAATGGAACAAAAGGCTGCCTGAACTCTAGTTCACAATGAATGTGGTGGGGCATGAGATTACAGGTGGAAACTCTTAATTGTTAGCCCTTGCCATTTAACCAACTGTCTAGAATGAACTATAGGTCACGACCCACTCAAACCAGATACACCAGTTCATCAATAATTAGAATTTATTTAGTCAATAACTGAACAAATGAAGGAGAGGATGATGACAGCCCAGTCCATTTGTATTTCTTGCATTGATGTTATTTCTTCATTGTCATCACAGGACACACACTCTTTTACATTAAATCATCTCCAGCCATCTGACAATGCAGTGGAACTAGGTTATCATTTTTCTAAAAGGCTGTTTAAATGGGCATTTTTAGATACCTCACCGTCAACATTATCTGGTAATCTGGACTATGTTTTTGGAATATGTTTGGGTTTATTAGTAATTTATTGTGGATTGCCATTGTTGGAAACTGGGACGGATTCTTGTAAATGGTTGAACATTTACTTGTGATTATAAATAGCTTTCTGAATACATTTTAAGGCTATTTTATCTCAGAGTCAGAGGGGGTGCATGAGTTGGACCAGGCTGGGTGGTGCCCTTGTTCTGGTGCCCTGGCTTACCCCTTAAAAATAAATAAAATACTGTTAAATCAGTATAAACCTTAGTGTCCCAGAACTGCTACAAAGTAATGTAACAATTATTGTTATTAATTTTGCATCCTTTAGGTTTTTAATCCAAACCTCTACACAGTTGAGCTGACCCATGGAGACTTTACTTGGAAAATTAAACGACGTTTCAAACATTTCCAGGCACTACACCAAGATCTTCTTAAATTCAAAGCATTACTTAAAATACCCCTACCAACTAGAAAGTAAGTACTCCTTTGTCGACTTTGCTCAAAATCATAACCTGAATAATATCCTGCATGGTTTTGTGAATAAAAGAGGCAGCCCTTTTCTATTTAGGTATTATTCATTATTTGTTGAAAAATGCATTTTATTGGGTAGCTTCATTTCCTCATAATTTGTTTCATATGGTTAAATAACGTGTTACTTTTTTTTCTTTGCATCTTCATATAGCAACTCTTATACTTCATATATACATTTATAATTTATTTTGTTTTTCTGTTCCTTTGTGACCACAACAAACTTGTAGGAAGCTGACACCTAATGTAATTGGCCTAACGTAAGGCATGTGAATGTGTGTGGATGTGTGCACAAGTCCACCTGCATCTGATGTTCCCCATAGGACCAGAAGGGAAGAAGGGAATTAATTTCTGGCTGGTGTGAATAGTTTTCAACACACAAGGACGCATGTCTCTGAAAAAAAGATTCACAACTTAACCTCTAAAATTATTTACCTTTTCAAACAAGAAAAGCCACTGGAGTAAAATTACAAATATCACAAAAAGTTTACAAAAAAAATCTAAAAAGCCAGTAAATCCAGAAACAAGGAACAATACCTAACAATTCCAATCAACTTTTCTATGATTCCCACTAAACTGCCTGCCTTCTCATCTTTTACTGGGCTGGGGGCAGTCCCTAAACAGAGATGGACAGCTGGCCCAACTCTTGGCGTTCTACCCAAAAAGAACATGGAACATGCATTGAAAGAGACTGTACACCAATACATAATCACATATGAAACCAATACCAATAACACAAGGACATGAGGAATAACTTAAAATAAACAAAAGAAGTAATAAAACAAAACACACATAAATTCATCTTGATACAGGACATCACCAACACCACTAATCACCATTCAACGGACCACAAGGAACTGCTTGTTTTCTGTGCCTTTATTGGGTTGAGTGCAGTCCAGTGACAGAGACAAACAGATGAGAAACCACCCACAAAATACAAGGACACATGGAAATTAAATAATACACAAAACTAAAAAAATACAGAATAATGCAAATAATAAGCATAAGTAACAATATTAACATAAACAAACTAATCAAAAATAAACAAAAATGACAATAAAAAGTAATTTGAACACCAGCCAGGGAGGAATCCTGGCTGAAATATAACAGTTTTTCACTCCTGATAGCCTTGGTGGCTTGTCTACATTAAAATTAGGCATTACTGGATGGATGCTGAACTTCTTTAATGAATGGAAATGCAAAGCTGTGGGCAAAACATGCCTGGTATTTATAGACCATCTTCCACAAATTAATTAATTTGGAACAGGCCAGTTTTATACAGTCTTGTTCTACAGTAGTCTACACATGCCATTTGCTTTATATTACTGATGAAGATCCAGCTTCACCCTCTCCAGCTGCCCTTCTGTCATTAGATTCAGAGAAGGGTTTGGACTGTATAAACTGGGCCTTTCTTTGGCATTCTCTAGGTTTGGTGTGGTATGGGATGGAATTAGATATCCTTTATAACAGTCATATTTTCCATTTGTGATATATCTCAACCTTTACATTTTCATCAAAGTGCCAGACAAGGCAGCCCCTCACTTTCTTTGCTTCTTATTATTTCTATTGAAAGTCTAACCTTTGTCTTTGTAAACTGAAATTCATCATTCTTTTTAAAATACTGTAAAGGATGCCCCCTAAAATACATTTGTACGCTAATGACATTCAATTTTTCTTCACATTGCCTCCTTAGATTTCTCTATATCCTTAATTCTTTTGGCTCTGTATGTTATTATTAAGCCACGGTTCCTCCCTTGGTTTGTGTTTAAATTAATTTTGTATATTTCTTTTGTTCATTTTTGATTCAGTGATTACCATTGTTTATATTAATATTGTTCTTTATTTTTGTCTAATAATGTATTCTATTATTTTATTAATTTATTTTTCACTGTAGTTTCTATATGCATTATCTTTTTCTCCTACTGTATGTTCCTTGTATTTTGTGGGTGGACCTTGAAGAGGCAGTGCCACCAATATCTTGCCACAAGGAACCCAAGCCTTTAAAAGTATGCTGGGAAATTTGGTTCCTTGCAATTTATTGAATGTGCTTTGGTGTGTTGGATATTCTCTGAGTATTGCTTTGTTTCTTTGGATTTTTTTGGTTATGTTGAGTCTTTCTGTCTCTGTTTACTTTCAAATTGCCATCCTGGCAACTCCTTTTGCCCTTTTTTCTCTTTTCAGCGTTTTAATATTTTTTGTTAATAAACCTTATTTTATAAAGAACCTTGTTTTGGATTTATCTTACATCCAGTGTTTCCTCTCCATTGTAAAATATTTCAGTATTTTGGGGCATTTCTAAGCACTTTGTAAGCTCTCATTATCTATGGCCTAGCAGACCAGAACCACTCAGTTTCCCAGGGTTAGGCTCCTCTGGGGTGAGTCTAATTTTTTGGCTGGCCAGTTACGTTTCTGGCCTGTAGTTCAGGCTCAGTTTTGGAAGTCCCACACCTTTGCCATTTTTGAGAGCACTGAGCCATAACAATCTCTAAATATAAAAGTTGTTGGTCCAGATCTAGTCTTCTCCCTTTAAATATACACTGCCATCATCTCTCTCTTCCATCCCCCATATTTCATCATATTTCTCCTTTTGGTTATTATTAAAATGAAATAAAATTAATATTGTTCTTCACTTTGTTAACACCATACTTCCTCTTTCTGTTTATTAAATGTTAGACTGAATGCCGATCACTCCTTTCCCATTTTCTCTTGAAAAACTCTCCATTAAGCACACCATTGTAACCCAAGACAGATTTAAAATTATTCCATTGGGTATACACCCTTCATCTAAACTGGTATTTGACTGATTCTCCTGCTAACACTGTATCATATCTCACCTGCTGAACTTAGGTTTGTTCTCCCCAGTTACTTTTACTTATCTCCTTAATGTCTCTCAAAATAAAATCTCAACTTCCTAGTTATGGTCCCCTTATCTCATGGATTTGGAGTGGAAGACAAACGGTACATTTCTGAACTGGCACTGATGTACTCCATGACCCTATGATTGGTGGATGTTCCATCTGTTTTTCACTTTTAATTTCTTTGAATATTAGTAACCTTGGAGATACCCTTGACAACTCTGAGCTCCATATGTTCCCATCTGTAACATGCAGGTTTCTCATTCCTTCTGCTTCTACTTTTCTTCTGTTACCACCTGCTAAGGTCAGTCCTCAATACAGGTAGATTTCCATTATGGTCTTGTTTTCCTACCCATTCTCTTTTTGCTTTTGCTTATTTTCTTTCCATATTTAAAACCAATTTTTATATCATATGCTGTTTTGCAGCCTATAAACTTTCACTTCTTGATTAAATTTGGCATCGTGACCTTCTTTCCTCCAGCACTATATAATAAAATACCTTTTTCAAAATATCACTCTTTCTTCCAAAAATCCCCAGTTTAAATGTGTATACCTCTTATCTAATGCCCCATAAAAGCTTTGCTATGAGACTAGTGACTGACCCTGAATACCATCATTATCTTTAAATGCCTCCATCACATTGCTTCTTCTAGTCCTTAATTTCTAATGCATCTTCCTTGATTCTGTCTGCTGATATTCATTTCTCACCCTGTATCTTTCCCTTTTTAACACCCTTATGTTCTTACCTCTACTTACAGTATATACAGTATAGTGGACAATGTTTTCTTGAGTACCATTGCTGTAAAGGCATTCTTAACCTCTCAATAGAAAGTTCTTAACTGAATGTTTTCTGACAATTTCGGGAGGTCTTCCACTTACAACCTGAACCTTCTTGAGCTTTTTTCATCCCAGATAATTGGGTCATCAACTCCAAAATTATGATTACTTGGTAAGAATGTGCACTGCAGGTTACTGGTAGAAACTTTGGTTCTGTGGTCTTTTATTTTTGGTGTGATGTTATTTCCTGATTTGTCAAAATCTGTGGTCCTTGCTATTTAAATATTTCTTAATATCTTCCTCATAAGGCCATTTCTTCCTTTTTTCTTTCAAAAGTGGTTCTAAATGTTAATTCCTATTTTTGCGTCTTTTCAATTACATAGACATTTGATCACCAAAAATCAGATGATACTCTTGACTGGGCATGGGCATGTATATAATTAATTTATTTAGAGGTGGTGGACTAATTAAAAAAAGAGACTGCTGCTAGTTAATACTGCTAGTTTATGACTATTTTTTTCATGTTTTCTTTCGTTTTCTTTAATGGATGCTTTTTGCACCTTCTCTTGTCTTTCTCTTCTTTTATATTTCCAGCTTTGTTCCTTCCTTCAACTGCTCTATATATAACCTGTTTTTTCCTTTTCAGTTAGACACCCAATGAAAGCTAAACAGCCAATAAACTGTGTCTCTGAATTTCTTTTCTCTTTTCATTGTGGGAGTGACCTTCACTTCTTAAGTGAATCACTGCACAAATAATTCAATAAAACAACCCAGTTAGGCAGTTTCCATAGTGAAAATCACTTCTTTAAAAGTAGGGTAGAACCTTTATGTACAATATTGTATACATTACAGTATCCATTATACAAACTGGATCAGTATTTTTGTTAATGTTGTGAATTATCTGTTCATCAGCTGTAAAAAATGTTAAGCCAATTAAGTTCTTCTTCATGCACTTGGAGTCTGAGAAGTTTAGTAGAAAAACAAACCCTCTAGCCAACCCAGTAGTTAGGATGTTTTCATCTGCAGTTGTGCTTTGATTTTCTTAAAAGTGTACATTAGTTCAGAAAGTCCAAAGAATGCTTATGCCTTGGATGGGACCTAGACTCATACACACTGATATTAAAAGCAATTTGTACCAGGGGAAACAAAATCATACTGAGATTGCATCAAGGAAATAAAGCTATGAAATATGAGGTATGACAATTTAATTTCCAGAGTGAACCTGTATAGAAATGAATGTGTATGTGTGCTCTAGTGGCAACTGTCACTTTTGAAGTAAACTCCATTCACAGCAATCCATTTAGTTAGGTGATATCACCGTTGCTGGAAACATACCTGGAATGCTGTTTCTGAAATATTCTTCAATTCCTTTATGTTACTCTGGATGTCAAAAATGTCTGAAAGTCTTTGTCCTTTCATGACAGTTTTTATTTTTGGGAAGACAGAAATCACAAGTGGCTGAGTTAGGTGAAAAGGGTGGATGTTCCAATTTGGTAATTGATTTCTTAGCCAGGAATTCATGAACACTGAGCACATCATGGCCTAGGGCATTGTCAGGATGGATAAGCTACTTCTAGTGTTGTCGTTCTTATCTTCTCGCCCCTTCTTGAACCTTTCATTTTACTCAAAGGCATTTTACTTCTCCTTAGCATCCTCACCATATGCCACATTCAAGAGCCCCAACCTTTCAACAGCACTTTACCAATCTTCACATGGAATTTGATGTTAATGCAATGCTCTAAATTTTGATTACTTGCTTTTACACCAAAACACGCAGACTGACTTGTATGACTTGTATTGCTTTTGCACCTACTAACTCAACAAATGACAAGTTTACACATTTAAACCTCTTGCATATATATGATCTATATAGACCATCACAAATCTGACGTAAATATGTTGTTTTGTAATCTATAGGACATGCCTATATACTTCTAATCCTCAGTGGCAGTATTAAAATAAGACTTTAACATCTCTCTTTTTCAAGTTCATATCAAATTGCATTAGAACTGTGAAGTTCTAATTTGGTACATACAGTATGTAGGACTCACAGACTTGATTGTGGAGGTGGAAAGATAAGGGAAAGTGGGCAGTTTCTAATAGTGATTTTATTATCTCCTTAGTTATTTATGTGGTCAGAGCAAATCATCCTTCTGTCTCTTAAAAAAAACAAAAAAGATCATGCCAGCAGGACTACTGAGCAGACAAATAAATCCACTGCCCATAAATAAAGTCATTGGCTTCTGATTACTGTAAAAGTAAAAAGGTTGTTTGTGTAGGAGCTGATCGGCATTGGCATTATGAGAATATAAGAGAGGTTGTTTTGCATATTACCATATGCCACAATTAGCACTATTGGCCCAGTTAATTTAATGGTTGTGTTAATTCAGTTGGAGCTGACCCAAAATGAGCTGGTGGTTACAGACTTCCAACACAAAAATGATATTTGTTCCAAATGCAGGGTTTCTGCCATGGGTCCTCCATATACCCAATGTCACAAGAAATGACTAGAGACATCAAAAAGGTTTGGGGCAGCCACCCATATATTATTCTCTGGCTGCAAATTGGGTTTAAGCAAGTACAATTTGTACAGGTTCGAGTCCAAGACAGAACTGATTCTCTGGAACAAAGATGGCGCCTTTAAACGGGAGTTGAGGAAATGACGTCATCATAGGGGCTGGAACTGAAAGTGATGTCATACAGACCGGAAGTGACTTCCTCATTGGGGCTGGAACCGGAAGTGACATCATCAAGGCCATGACCAGAAGTAACGTCATCTTTGGGGCTGGTACCAGAAATGGCATCATTGAGGTTGGAAAATGGAAGTGGCGTCATTAGTGCCAGGTGGAAATTTCCTGTAACTGGTCTGCAGAGAAGAGAGAGAATGAGTAATGCACTCCGCCATCCCCTGGTCTGGCGTGGAATTACTCTCATTCAGGCCCTTTAGCTGCCTCCCATGCACACGTGTGTGACTCCAGTAAAATTAGGCTACCATTAAAGGCCAGGAGCTTAAAATTCCTAGCCAAGCACAGATCTTAATATTAAGACAAGCAACCGTTTATGTGCTGATGGAGCACTTTGTACCATCGAAAAAAACGAAAACTTCTACAACACCCTGTGTAGATGAAAGCACTGTTTGCGTATATGCAAAATAGTGTCTTTATGCATTTAGCAATATAAACATTTTGTCCATTTTTGACTGCTTCTTTTTTTGGTCTTTTGTTGTTGAATAACTCTCGGTATTGTGGTCTTCTTTGTGAAATTAGGTTTACTGTTTTATTTTGAAATATACTTTTGTTTTATAATTTTCACATTATTTCTTATTGAGAATTTTTGTGCCCTTTGTGTTTTTTGGTTGAATTATTTTCTTTATTTAATAAATGAAATTAAATTATTAAGGTTTTGCTTATTTGTACTAGGGATTTTAGCAGTTCCCCTCTCCCTCTTTTGGCTTTGCCAACTTAGTCATTTTTTTGGTCTTTAATCCTTTAGCCTGTTTGAATTTTTCAAGGGTTTTTGAAATTTATTGTCTTCTAATATAACAGCAGCCATCAGGGCTACAGTCACTTCAGGACTATTTGAGACAACTGTGGATGTGTTATGAATCTTGACAGTTCACAAGCACAAGATCCCAAAATATCCCCAAAATGCCCATTAAAGGTATAAACCGTCAAACCTGGCTTGTAACAAAGGCAAACATAGAATATTTATATATAAAAAGATTCCTTATTTACAAAAATCCTCTATAATAACAAGAAGCTCTATGGAGCACAAAAGGTAAAAAGGCAAAGGCAGTACAAGACAATGCAAACAAAGTCCCAATACGAAATCCAAAGAGAAGCCAAGAACAGAGCAAAAAGCACAGAAAGATACACAATAATCATTCACAAACTCCCAAATGCATTCGAAAAGAACTGCAAGGAACTGTAGGTTGCCCCCCCCCACCTTTATGGTGATGGGCAGTTGGCCCTGCCTCTTGGGGAACCTCCCACAAATACAAGTATTGGGAATAAAGTAAACAATTAACAAAAGTAACATTAACATAAATAAATGACTCAAGTATGAACAAAAGTGACATAAAACAAAGATCTGATCCTGAGCCATGGGAATCCTAGCTAAAAATACAATGGGATACTACCAATCTGATGTGTTCGAATTGGGGGGGGGTGTCATCCTCAAAACCCTTCCACAATAAACATGTTATTTGGCTTAATATTTGTGGTCTTCTGAACTTTTTGTTTTTGATTCCATGGTTTTGAATAGTGGACTACAAAAAGAAAGCAATCCAACATTAAACCACTCTAATAGACACAGAGTCATCAAAAGAGTGTGCTTTCTGTAATTTTTGACACTTTATGGAAAGGCTGTCAACAAAACATTAGTCAAATATACAGTGTAGATGTCTTTAGCACTTCTTCTCTTTCCTGCTTTTCTATAAATAGAAAATTCCTACAAGTTCTTGGGTAGATTAAAGAATATTGTGTCTGAGCTTTAGAGCTATTTGTCTGGATTTTTACATGGCACTTGTCTTACAACTCAAACATTATTTTCACAGTGTCTTCTATGTGAAGTATGCCTTTCCTTGTGTTTACTAAATATTTTTATATATGTGTCCAATTACAAACTAAATCTATGTGTAAATATATAAATATAGAACAGAGTACATATATATATATAAATGTGAAGCCCTTTAAAGCTCAGCATTGAAGTACTGATTATTACAGTCCACTATACATACAGTACGAGGTATATAGTATAAACTACATATTTAATTCAGAATATCTGCTCTTTGTCATGATAGCACTTACCATGATATTGCTCTTTTATTTCTTTTATTTCCCTTTCAGCCATACAGTGAGGAGACAATCTTTTATAGGTCAAAAAAGGAGCTATCAAGGTGGGCATATACCTACATTACCGAGAAGACCAGATGCCATGGTGAAGGAAGAGCAGCTGGCCAGCAGAAAAGTAATGCCCTAAAAATGGTTTATCTCAAATTGTCTTTGTACTTTATTGAAAAGAAAGAAATGTGATTAAATGCTACACAGTGATTCTAGAAAGTTGATTCAGCTCATCTGGACACAGTTCTTTTCCAGGGAGATATGTTACATCACTCATCCAAGTGACTTCCTCAGTCTCTTCCTCCAGACTGAGGAAGTCACTTGGATGAGTGATGTAACATATCTCCCTGGAAAAGAACTATGTCCAGATGAACTGAATCAACTTTCTAGAATTTCCTTACCTGGATTATTGAGCATGCATCGAGCTACACAGTGATGTGCTAATGCAGTTATACCACACTTATTCACTCATTATAGAATAAATTAATTTTGAAACATCCATCCATCCATTATCCAACCCGCTATATCCTAACTACAGGGTCACGGGGGTCTGCTGGAGCCAATCCCAGCCAACATACGATAGTTTATTTGCTGCCTATCAAAATTATTGTTAAATGATCGTTGTTTCTATGGTAATATTACTACCAGTTTAGCTAAATGTCCAAAACAGTGTGATTGAGCGAGGAATCTCTTATCTCAGTCCCAACCTCAGTCCTGGGGACCCACTGTGACTGCAGGTTTTTGTTCCAACCAGATTCCTAATCAGTGACAACACTGATAACTCTGATTTCATTTAATTAGCTGCTATTTTTTCACTTATTCTACATTCAGAAAAGCATAGCAGCATGATTTTTACATTTTTTAGTCATTTAGAAATAGTTCTGCTTTTCCTATAGACTTAAATGCTTAACTCTCTTTTGTTGATCTCATTATATTTTGCCGTTCCTCGGTGCAGTTTTTCCCCTTCATTGTATTTTATTAATCCATCCATCCATTATCCAACCCGCTGAATCCGAACACAGGGTCACGGGGGTCTGCTGGAGCCAAATCCAGCCAACACAGGGCACAAGGCAGGAACCAATCCCGGGCAGGGTGCCAACCCACCGCAGGACACACACAAACACACCCACACACCATGCACACACTAGGGCCAATTTAGGATCGCCAATCCACCTAACCTGCATGTCTTTGGACTGTGGGAGGAAACCGGAGCGCCCGGAGGAAACCCACGCAGACACGGGGAGAAAATGCAAACTCCACACAGGGAGGACCCGGGAAGTGAACCCAGGTCCGCAGGTCTCCCAACTGCGAGGCAGCAGCGCTACCCACTGCACCACCGCGCCGCCCGTATTTTATTAATGACAATTAAAAACAAGCAGAGCAGACACCCAGGCAAACAACACTGAATAATCAAAGGCTGCAACTACTTTAGCGTCACACCCACTAATTAGTAAATAATGGATTAATTAAACAATTAGAATGCGTGGAAAAGTAGAAAATATTGTTAAAAAGAAAAAAATACATTATTCCCATATAACTGCCTGGTACATTTTAGTATATATATAAACTTAACCAAACTTAGTTTTCTAATTTCTATATTTCTCCCAAAACATAGAACCTGGGAAATAACAGTTCACTTAATCATTCCAGGAGTTCAATAAAAAAACAGAAGCTGGTTGGAACAAAACCCTGCAGCCACAGTGGGTCCCCAGGACCGACTTTGGGAAGCACTCCCCATTTACTTCAACCAAAACTACTGTACATGAGAAAGGTATAAGAGCGCAACGGCAGTGAAATGAATGAACACAAAAAGTAGACAGTATCGGATTTCAGGTTTTGTGTCCCTTTCAAGTAGGTCAGTTAAGCAGGAGCTCTGTCTTGTGTTTTGCTCAGCTCACAGACTAATAGGAAGGAGACCCGCCATGGCGGATTCAGGTGCCCTCACTGGGTGTCTTCCTGTTGCTGTGGCAGGAATAGGAGAGGACGTGATTAACGATGATGCCCCCTTTCAACCCAGGGTTGTATCACATACCTTAGACGAGCCCTGAGGGTGATCCACAGACTCGCCTATGTGACAACAGAAACAAATATGTACATTCTGTCAATGAAGTCATTTTTTGGTTTGTTGGTCCTATGTCCTGTGTGCATGCACTAATATGTTACCATAGTCCTACAAGTCCGAGGACATCCCTGTATATATGTATTTTTAATACATTAAATGCTGATAGGGAAAACTGTTTGATGTACAGTATTTGTAGCAGTCATGGGTGTCTCAGATTCACAAAAAATAAAAAGAAATGTATTTATTTTATTAAGGAACACACCCAGCCTGGCCTGAAACACACACACACCCAAACACAGAAAAAATTCACACTGAGTTTATGTAAAATCCCAGATGAATGTGTTAAGTAATAATCAACAAAACAAATATACAGATAATGCAAGTACGCAATAACCTACCTGAATAAATCTGATGGCAGCAACACAATTGACAAATAACTTACACACATAAACACAAACAACAACAACATTTATTTATATATCACATTTTCATACAAAAAAGTAGCTGAAAGTGCTTTACATAATGAAGAAAAGAAAAATAAAAGACAAAGTAAGAAATTAAAATAAGACAACATTAGTTAATATAGAATAAGTGTAAGGTCCGATGGCCTGGGAGGACAGAAAAAACAAAAAAAACTCCAGACGGCTGGAGAAAAAAATAAAATCTGCAGGGTTTCCCGGCCACGAGACCGCCCAGTCCTCTCTGGGCATTCTACCTAACAAAAATGAAATAGTCCTCTTTGTATTTAAGGTTCTCACAGAAGGACTTGATGATGATGGTCATGCAGACTTCTGGCTTTTAATCCATCAATGTTGGAACATCACAAACACAAACAAACACACCTATCCACAAACTCTCTCCTGGTAACCATTCAATGACAACCACACAATTAACTAAATGCTAACAAACGGACATACACAATTTGGATTACCAGATGAAGTGGAGATTATGAATAAATGTCCAAGTGATCAAACAGTATTTTAGAAAAACATTTGTCCTACCATATGGTGTCTCTGTCCAATTAAATCTCTTGATGAAAGGAGCACACTTCAGCAGGAATCCCCAAACACACCAAAGACCCCTGAACAACACTTTGGAAAAAGTGCACACAAATACTTTAATATCTGTAATCCTTGAGGGTGAGCAGCAGTGATATTTCAGTTCTGATATTAATTGTAGTTTTAGTTTTTATTTTATTTAATAAAATTAATTTAATTTTTATTTCGTTCTAGTTTTCAGTAGAGTCAACCATTTTTATTTTTACTTAGTTCTGTGTTTAAAATTTTACTTTTTATTTTATTTAGTTCTGGCTTTTTTACATAATATTAGTACAATTTTAGTTTTTCTCTGTTGCAAGACCACAAATGCTAGCCTACACATATTTCAATGCAAATTATGTTTTAGTCAACAAAATACACTCACATTTCATAATTCCGTTAAACACAACTTGACTATCAATCATCAAACAGATCAAGTGGCCTAATAAGTACAGTCAACAAGATCAAATGTTTCAACCCAAGAAACCAGTCTGTGCAAGCATGTTGCTGTTAAGCTTTAAACAAGCACGCATTTCAACAGATTTGTTCATGTTGCAACGATGTCCATTGCACAGATAGCCACACAGTGAAAATATTCCCTTGACAAGCGCCTGTAATGTAGGTGCACAGACGAGGTCCTCTGCACTGTACATTGACAATTTCTGCTGCCAGTACTGTAGCAGTGATAACAACAACAACAACAACATTTATTTATATAGCACATTTTCATACAAAAAGTAGCTCAAAGTGCTTTACATAATGAAGAAAAGAAGAATAAAAGACAAATAAGAAATTAAAATAAGACAACATTAGTTAACATAGAAAGGAGTAAGGTCCGATGGCCAGGGTGGACAGAAAAAACAAAAAAAAACTCCAAAAGGCTGGAGAAAAAAATAAAATCTGTAGGGGTTCCAGGCCACGAGACCGCCCAGTCCCCTTTGGGCATTCTACCTAACATAAATGAAATAGTCCTCTTTGTAGTTAGGGTTCTCACGGAGTCACTTGATGCTGATGGTTATACAGACTTCTGGCTTTTAATCCATCCATCATTGTTGGAACATCATGGTGCTTTGGGTAGATGGTGGTGGCACAAGCCACCACCAATAGGACACCGGAAAAGAAAACAGAAGAGAGAGTAGGGGTTAGTACAGATTTTGAATGAATAGTTATTATAATGAATTGGATATACAGAGTGTCAGGATTAAATTACAGTGAAGTTATGAGAAGGCCATGTTAAAGTAATGTGTTTTCAGTAGTTTTTTAAAGTGCTCCACTGTATTAGCCTGGCGAATTCCTACTGGCAGGCTATTCCAGATTTTAGGTGCATAACAGCAGAAGGCCGCCTCACCACTTCTTTTAAGTTTTGCTCTTGGAATTCTAAGGAGACACTCAGTTGAGGATCTGAGGTTGCGATTTGGAATATAAGGTGTCAGACATTCCGATATATAAGACGGGGCGAGATTATTTAAAGCTTTATAAACCATAAGAATTTTAAAGTCAATTCTGAATGACACAGGTAACCAGTGTAGTGACATCAAAACTGGAGAAATGTGTTCGGATTTTCTTTTCCTGGTAAGGATTCTAGCAGCTGCATTCTGCACTAACTGCAAACGATTGATGTCTTTTTTGGGTAGTCCTGAGAGGAGTGCATTACAGTAATCTAGCCGACTAAAGACAAACGCATGAACTAATTTCTCTGCATCTTTCGATGATATAAGAGGTCTAACTTTTGCTATGTTCCTTAGGTGAAAAAATGCTGTCCTAGTGATTTTATTAATATGCGATTTAAAATTCAGATTACAATCAACGGTTACCCCTAAGCTTTTTACCTCCGATTTGACTTTTAATCCTAATGCATCCAGTTTATTTCTAATAGCCTCATTGTATCCATTATTGCCAATCACTAAGATTTCGGTTTTTTCTTTATTTAATTTGAGAAAGTTACTATTCATCCATTCTGAGATACAGGTTAGACATTGTGTTAGCGAATCAAGAGATTTGGGGTCATCAGGTGCTATTGATAAATACAGCTGTGTGTCATCAGCATAGCTGTGGTAGCTCACGTTATGTCCCGAGATAATCTGACCTAATGGAAGCATGTAGATTGAGAAGAGCAGCGGACCCAGGATAGAGCCTTGTGGAACACCATATAGAATATCATGTGTCTTTGAGTTATAATTACCACAACTAACAAAGAATTTTCTCCCTGCCAGGTAGGATTCAAACCAGTTTAAGACACTGCCAGAGAGGCCCACCCATTGACTAAGGCGATTCTTAAGAATATTATGATCAATAGTGTCAAATGCGGCACTCAAATCTAAGAGGATGAGAACAGATAAATGGCCTCTGTCTGCATTTACCCGCAAGTCATTTACTACTTTAACGAGTGCAGTTTCTGTGCTGTGATTTGTTCTAAAACCTGACTGAAATTTATCAAGAATAGCATGTTTATTGAGGTGCTCATTTAACTGCATAATGACTGCCTTCTCTAGAATTTTACTTAAGAAAGGCAGGTTAGAGATGGGTCTATAATTTTCAAGAGAAGAGGGGTCGAGATTATTTTTCTTAAGTAGGGGTTTAACTACCGCAGTCTTAAGACAGTCTGGGAAGACCCCCGTATCTAATGACGAATTTACTATGTCAAGAACATTATCAATAAGCACACCCGATACTTCTTTGTGTGTGATACTTCTGATGTGTGGTGACGTTCATGACTGGTGAGGCACTGACTCCTTCAGAGTCAGATTTACAAACATATGAACCCAAAAGGGTAGCTTATTCACTATTCAATTGGCAGCATGCACATTGACTACTGGTTACATTTCATCAGCATTCTGTACACACAGATAGGAAAGGTACATATTTATCTAAGAAAGAATGATACATTAATAGCGGCAAGAGAGAGTGGAGAGAACGCATTTGCTCTGCACCCTCCATGTGATCTAAATTTGCTGTTGCAATTTCTCAATTCATACTCATTCAATACAAATGAAAATATAGAGATGTGTACAAAAAATTTCAATTTTGACCTTAATTGAAATATTTAGTTGTTTTTTAAAACTTTTAATTCTGATGCTTTAATCAATTTTAATACAGACTGCTCAACAAAAGGATATTTTATTTAAGGTCAAAATTTAGTTTTTAAATATTGGATTTTTTTTCTTAGTCTGATCCCATTTTTATAAAATTGAAAACCGTTTATGGTCTTACCTTTATTTGTAAATGAAGTCCATGCGCCTATACTTCTCTATGAAAATCTTTGTCACTTTCTTGTAAAAGTCCTCTTTATTTTCCTTTAGTTTAAAAACTTTTAATCTTCCATTTTTGGCAGTCAGTCGGAACAAAAAGTAAAAATAAATGGACTGCTGCAGTTCACTTGACTTTCTGATATCGCTAACTTATTGGCGCCTTGAACTTCTGCGTAGAAGAACAGCAGCAACAAGCACATGTTAGGATCACAACCTTGTACCTTTTCACTGCGGTTTTATAAGTTCGATCAGCAAAACTAGATATGTCACACACATTTATGAAAGATATTAGCCAGACTGTGGAAAGTCAGGGTGTATAATAAATGCGTGTGCAAACATTTTATTGGCAACATACAGAGAGACAACAACAGGCACGTGCCAATTGCATGCATCACCCCTGTGTGTGAGGGACCACGCAGTCTGAGGTGAAGGCTTGTCTCGCCGCACCTCGCGTTTCTCCCCTGTATTTGAACAGGAAATGCACAAATTCAGCGATTTTGAGTATAAAAATTATAAAAATTATTGGAATCACAGAAAATCAAATTTATAGCACAGACCAGTGGACAATTTTATTTTATGTTATCATTATTATTTTTTTTACTTTCATGGTGACAGGTGAGACCGCATGTTCCTGTGTGAAGTGCAGTCATGGTGCCAGAGAAGTGCTAGACTTCCACTAAGCACTGATCATGCTGGAACTGCAGGAACCTCCGAGACTCTTTTCTTCTTCTCGCATACTACATTTGCTTTTATTATCATCTGCGCTGTAATTAAAGTATTTGCACACGTTACTTCCTCGCTTTCTACCCGCAAACATCTGTGCAAAACTCGCTATCGTCAACCACAAGCACTTACTACTTCAACCCGACGAGCTAAATGTGCTCAATAAACAAGCAACGGTCCTTTACGGAAGTTGCGCCACGTGACTATAGTAAGCCCAAGTTATAGGATCACTGCATAGTAAATGGCGCAATGTAACTGAACATTCAGGGTGATCTACAAACAACCCCTCTGCACAACTGAACTGGATTAAACGAAAATGCTATTGCTGTTTCTTCTTTTTTACTCAATTTTTGTTCTTGTTTGAGTTCATTCACAAATCACTAATTTTTATTTTTATTTAATTTTAGTTTCTCTGTTTGCTTTAATTTCAGTTCTCATTTTTGTAAAACGAAAAACAATATTTTTAACTCTAGTTCTCATTTTCATTATGAAAATATCACTGGTGAGCAGAACTGTAATCCAAAAGTAACAGAAAAAGTGAACACAGTAAAAAACACAATCTCCTCTCTGCCATTTCGAGTCCTTTTAGATCATTTGCCTTAATAGGCAGCTTCTTAGCACCCCCTGCGCAAAACCTCAGAAGAGCCCAGTGGTGAGGATCCCAATGGCTGCTGGGATTTGGAGTCCTTTTTAGGTAGCTCTGCTGCATTCCCTACTCCCTGGCCACTCACATGATACTGTATAGGCCAGTGGACATATTTTTTTTTTTAAATAGTAGCTGGGCCAAACCATTTAGGAGTCAGTTAAACCATTTATTTTTCAGAGGAGTTGCTGAGAGAATGTGCCCTGATCCAGTCTTTCTCACCAGTCGAGAATTGATCAGGCTAGTGTCTCTGGCTGTACAAAGAAATTGTCTGGTTTGGGTTTCCATCATCCTCTCTTCCACTGTTTGTGATATGGACCAGAAGGTCTGAAGTTGCTGAGGTAATGACGTGTCTGGTTTGGATGGGTAATGACCAAATATCCATTCTAGCAGAAGGGAAAGCTGTCTGAGTACAGGTAACAGTACAGGGGTGTTAACTGTAATCTTGTGCTCTGTTGTATTCAATGCAAATCAGAGTTCAGATAGCTACTTTGTCCATTCTCTGATATCTCTGAAAAAGGATACAAGCATTGTTTAAAAGGTCCAGTTCATCCATTCAGTGTGATTAGACTGGGTGTAGTATGCTGTGGTCTTATGGTGGTCCACCCCCAACTGCTTCTAGAAGTCTCCAACAACTGAGTTAATAAACTGCAGGCTCCCATCAGTAGCAATGTCCTTAATAGTGGAGAACACCTTCTTATCTGTGGAATTAGCCAATGGTAATAGCTACAGTCATCAGGTAAAATAGTCTCCACAACCACCATCAGGAAGGTTTTCCTGTCCTTTCCAGTTTGAAATTATCCCACTAGGTCCATGCCTAGGCATTCCCCTGGTGTTGTTTTGGCGACGGGCTAAGTGAGGACATAGACGTCGGACATACAGTACAAAGTTGAACATGGGACCAAGATGTCCTTGTAAACTGTTGTCCACCATGCCACTTCTAAGATCTTTAATTAAAGGTTTTCATACGTCCACGGTTGTACTGAAGGAAATATTCCCCTTGAGTTTCATAAACCACCAGCTGATAATGAAAGTTCTCACCTTTCATTGGTACTAATGTAGCAGTATAATGCCCCCTGTAGTTCCTTATAATTTATGCAGTCAGATTGCTCCCCAAGCCCGATCTCGATCCCTAACATACTGCTTGAGTGTGATCTGTGCCCTGCATATTCAGGGGATGATCAGGCCAAGGGTTCAAGGCCATTAATGCATATACCATGACTGCTGGCCCATGTACCCAAGACAGCACATCCGGGACAATGTTTTTACAGCACTTTTAATAACACACATTGAAAAAAACTGGTTAGCCTAAACTTAGTCTTTTGGAAGCTGAATGTCTAGGTCAAAGCCCTGTGGTAAGTAGATTTCAGACATTAACACCTCAGGGAAATGGTGCCACTTCCTAATGGCCCACATGGCAGCAAGACACTCATTCTCGGTGATGGAATAGTTGTACTTAATAATGGAGTTTTAATGTCTCCGAACCTTGGGATGAACTTGTGGAACCACAGACCAATCTCTGGGAAACATTGGAGTCTTTTAACCTGCTGGGATACTAGGTTGTCCACGATAGCCTTGATCTTCCTCGGATTAACTGTGACCCTATCCTCAGACACCACATAGTGAAAAAGGGTCAGTTGGTCATGAAGAAATCTATATTTCCCATTGTTAAGTCCTTTAAATTTTGTTGGACAGACAGAGAGAACACAATGATGTAATCAATATAGACAAGACACATCTTCCTGAGGAGCTCACTGAATACCTGTTCCTCGACCTGTTTGGAATGATGCTCAAGTATAAGGGATATGACTTTAAACTGGAAAAGTCTTCCTAGGGTTATGACGACCATCTCTTCAATATTGCCCCTCCCTGTTGTGATACTCTTTATACTGTCTGGCTTACTTGGGCTTGGTCAGCATTGTGGATGTGATAACACAACAGATCAGTTCAATCCAGTTTGTCCATCCACACAGAGGGCCATCTCCTTACTAAGGTTTGAACTAGTTCCTGCTGTTTGAGAATAGCCTTCTCTACAGGGTTGAACTAATCAACCACTTGTGTGAAATAATAATTCAAGTTAGGCCAACAAAGATATCTATTAGCCCTCTTACCAGAGGTAGGGGCTTTACTCCAGGCAACTCATATTCCAGTCATGACAGGTACATGGCAAGTGCTACTGATACTAAGTGTGAAATTTATTCCAGGAGCTACATTTGTGCCATTTGGCAACTAACAAGAACAAGTTGGACCTTTGAGTACCACATTTAGGAATTCCCGCTGCCCCGTACCACTCAATGGATCTCATCTACAAAATCAACATTACAGGCGCACACTGAGGGCTGAGCTTGGGAAACTCCATCTGCGGCAGAGCAATGGACAAGGACAACACTTCCCAGTTGTTCCTAACCCCCGTTATGTAGGCCAGCTACCCCAGTGGCTCTGAGACAGCAGGCCAGCTCTCTGGCATCTCCCACTGGATGTTTTTGTCCATCCTAGCCTCTAGGCACATTATGCACTGTGCAAAGAACTGTTCAAGAAACTACACCCACACAGCTGCCTTGCTGGATACTCAGGCGGCCGTGACATTGATGAGGTCATGAACAGTCATATCCTAATTAGTTAAACTATCTGTGATGTTATCTACATGTGTCTCCAGTTGTTCTAGGTACAGCTTCTGGTTTTAGAGAACCATCTCTCGCTGGTCTCTGCTGGCTGCCAGTACAAAAGGAATCCAGCATGCTTGCAGTTTCATGGACCTCAAGAGAGGCTCTGACTGTGACATGACATGGCCTAGGAACTGGACATATGTTGACAAGTTTTAGACTCAGCATAAGCTCCTCATTCTCCACTGTGCTTTCAACAGTTATGCTTTCTGTGAGATGTGTGGTGGAGCTGTGGGTGGGTGTTTGTGAACCGAGCCATGCTGGGTGTGTTCCTGGTGGCCCTAATAAAATTAATAAATTACTATTTATTTATTGTGAATCTTTTTTTGTTTGCATTTTCAGTTTTTGTTTGTGTTTTGCCCTTTAGGGCTACCATACTCAGCATAATTCAAGACTACATTTAAATAACCTAAGGGCCTGCTTGTTAGAAAGACATAGTCTCTGGTTGTTGATTCAAATATTTTTTATATTGTTTACTTTTCATACATTTATTTTTAAATTTTAGACAACCTACGGGGACATTTAGAGTATTATGTGGCATTGGGGATCAATACAGCACTAGACTTTAGATTAAGTTGATTTTTGGACTATCTTTGCCTCCTGAAGACTATTGCTGTAAACACTAAACTCCTTCAGTGTAAAAGGACATGAATTGTTATGCAGAAGAGAAATGTTCATGTACCTGTTTTGTAAATTAAGGCTATGTAATTTCAACAGGAGAGCACATCTTTATGAGCTGATTACATCAACGGAATTACTGTATATTTTAGATGTTGCTTGACTAATTTTTTGTTGTTTTTTAGATGCAGTTAGAAGACTACCTGAAGAATCTGCTGAAAAAAACAATTTACCGTAATCATCCTGCTGCCGTATGAAAACTTTAGCATTTTTTTTTTACTTTTAAATATTCTCTATGGACTTTGGTGAAAATGTAATTGAGAGTTGCTTCTTTTGGTAGTTTCCATAGGCTCAGATCTGATACTAGTCATATTTTGCTGTCCTGGTATGAGGCTGTCACCACTTGTCTGATAGATACTAATAATCTCTTGCCACATTATATTGTGAGCATGTGCCATGCAATAGCACGTTTACTGGAGTAGCAATGTGCCTTCTGGTTTTTGTTCCAACCAATTTATTAATCAGTTGGACTCGTGGTTTACTTAAACATGTCATGGTTTAGTTTTTACTACTTACAATGTGCCAAATCTGAATTTGCTTTCTCTTGCTATAGAATTCACAGCAATGAATTGATGTCCTAAGCATAACTATTAAGTGTTTATTCTCCAATTTCTTACTCAACAACTGCTATTAACGTAATCCTTGATGATAAGAATACAGACATGTCTTATCACCTTCACTTTAGTACTGAAAATTGTTTGCACTTGAGTCTACTCTTTCTCATTTGTAAAGAAACATATTTATGTCAATTGCAGGATATGAGTTAATAAACATAACCAATGCTCCATTTATGCTCTTTAATAGTATTTTTTGTAATTTTGACATTTCAAACAACAGGTTGTTTCCCTCATTTTTACAAACATTCCTTTAAAATGTGAGAAGAGTTACAGTAAGTAAACTAGCTATTGTAAACTGTCATTTGTCAAGTGAGACTTTTATAGATGGTGTGAGCAAAATCGAAATCAAAGCCACTTCTTTACTTGGCGTGCATGAAAGGCAGAGTGAAATTCCAACATAAAAAGAAATAAGGCAATGTAATTATGAACTAAAGTGCATCCTTTCATTGGTTTTCAAAATTTCACTTTGTATAAAAATAGAAACAAAGGCATTTATTGAAAATGTTTTATTGAGAATTTTGTTGCAGCTTCAAGTACAAAGAGGGAACCATTGCTGGAGATCATTACAGTCTCTTGCATTACACATGCACATTCACACATGCAGGACCCTTTAAACCTCCAGATAAATATGCATGTCTTTGGGATGTAAAAGCAACAAATTATGATTTCAGATTTGACAAGAGTCAATAAAATTATACAATATTATACCCTCACTGAACAAATTATCAGGAACACCTCCACACCTGCCTATCTATGCAATTATTTAATCAGCCAATCAGGAGGAAGCAATGCCTGATTGTTAGTGCCAGACAGGCTGGTTTGAGTATTTCTTTAACTGCTGATCTTGTTGGATTTTCACACACAAAAGTCTCTAGAGTTTTCTTAGAATGGTGCAAATAACAAAACCTTTCAGAAAGCAGCAGTTACCAGATGAAGTGCCTTTTTGATGACAAAAGTCAGAGGACAATAGCAAGACTGATCTGTACAACTGTACTGGACAGAAAAGCCTTTCAGAATGCACAGCATGTTAAACCTTGAAGAAGATGGGCTACCATAGCAGACAAACATTTCAGGTTCCACTCCTGTCTGCCAAGAACACAAACCAGAGCCTACTTGGGGCGCAAGCTCACCAAAACTGGACAATCAAAGCCTGGTCTGATGAATGTCAATTTTTGCTCAGGTCCACAAATAGTAGAGTAAGAATTTGGCAGCAACAGCATGAATCCATGCACCTAACCTGCCTTGTGTCAACAGTGGTGTAATGTTGTGGGGGAATGCTTTCTTGGCAATTGGGCCTGTTAATACCAATAAATCATTGCTTGAATGCCACAGGCTATCTCAGTATTGTTGCTGACAATGTGCATCTCTTAACGGCCACAATTTACCCATCTAGTAATGGCTACTTACATCATGATAATGAACCATGTAACCAAGCAAAAATCGACGCAACCTATTTTCATGAACAAGGCAATGAGTTCAGTGTCCTTCAGTGGCCTTCCCAGTTACAGGATCTGAATCCAGTGGAACACTTTTGGGATGCGGTAGAATGGGAGATCCACAGCATGAATGCAGACATGTCAACATAGATCAGAATCTTGGAAAAGTGTTTTCAACATCTTGTGAAATCCATGCCATATAGAATTGAGTCTGTTTTCAGAGTAAAAGGATGTCCTGCCCAGTATTAGTACAGTGTTCCTAGTAATTTTCTCAGTGAGTGTACATTTATTGTGAACTGATAAATGCTGGAGATACAGTAGTTGGTGAAAAGCTATGTTTCATTTTTTCTCAGTTTTATCAGACTTACCAACAAGTCTAGATCTGTGGTATAACTTGTAACTCTATGCATTTTACTGAATTTTTTGCCATTAACTACCGTTTTGAACATGGTACGCAGATATAATTTAGAAATTTTACTTTTGTTATTTTTGTCTGAATGCTTGTTCCAATTCTTTTCCAACTACACTAAAAGAGAAATTTTCATAAACTGTGTCTTGCACCTATACCTTTCTTGTTCAGGAAGATTATAACACATGCACAATTGAACAAGTTACATTATTGTAGCCTGCTCATTTTTTACACCAAATGAATACTTAAAATCAATCCATCCATTTTGTTATGTTACACTGAAATGTGACATTGATCTGAATGTTGAGACAAAAATCAAACTACTGAGTAACAGAATGCTTAAAAAAAAGAGTACAGAAGAGCAAGCCAGTATATCGCTACAGCCTCAGAGTTTCATGAAAAAAGCTTTTTTCTTTTTTGTGTATGACGAAAAGAGGGAGAGAGAGAAATACAAATTTTTTTTGATAAGACTCTGTTAAGAAAGTTCCTCTTTAAAATGTATTATAATTGGAGATGCAGAGTTATTATAGAGTATACTCAAAATTTTGAGTATATACAATAGCATATGGGGCATGGCTTTTACATAAATACAAATAACAATTTTATTTATATAAAAATATTAACAAAATACAACCAAGTCAGGTGAAACCAGAATAGTAAGTACAATAGTATCTTCCAAAAATACGCTGTGAAAATCAGCAATCAGCTCCCACCCTGAATACAACCCAATCTTGTTGTCACTTAGCATCTTTCATGCTAATGGTGTCCACAGATGATGTCCTCTAGGGAACCTCAAAAAGATCAAGATGCAATACTCCAGTTATTAGGGGCTCTTTAGCAGATTGTTGCCACATCTCCAGTATCCCACCATGGTCCTTACCAGCCTGGAAAAAGAGCAAAGAGAGAAACAGCTCGTGTATACAAAGAACCAAACCTAGCATGCAGAAATCTTCATCATTTTTGTTCACTTAAGAGTTTGGTAGCTGCATCAGGTTTCACCCCCTCCATCTTGAGCTTCTTCAATTTTCTGTTCCCTAGATCCAATATATGTACTTGTTTCCATAAGCACTCCTCAGTACTTGGCCAGAAGCCAGCCATCACTAACAGGTTTCACTGCCTGCAGTCCTCCCACTTCCATGTCTTTGATATGTGGGAAGAAAAACCTATTTTAGGAAAGAGTAATAAATTCATAAAGTAAGCTATTGTCTGTATACTGCTAATCATTACTAAAGCTTTCTTAAATGTTTCTTTAAATCAAATGATACTGGGCTGGTGTTTCCTGTTGGCCCTGTGTTTTTCTCTTGAGTAGTTCATATTTACTCAGCACTCCATTGTCAGCATTTCAATAATTATATAGGAACTCAGTCATTAGTGCGCTGTTCTTCACAAATGTTATTCTTGCCTTGATGACACTACCCAACCATTGCTCTGTGACTTTGAGTTGTTAGGGCTCAGGAGCTTGTCCCCTCCCAAGATTTCACCATTGAAGTTTGTGTAGTTTCATAAATTGGCAAAGCTAGCAGCTGTTTCTTTGCCCTTGATGCACTGCTACTATGATTAGCGATGAGAGATCAGTTTGTGAATTACATTTGAAGGAAAAATCAGTGTTGCATCAGAAAGTCATGCCATTGACACTGTAAAAATGGTACTAAGTCCTGTCTGGAAGCATTTTGTTGTGATAATTCCACATGTGTTGGTCTGTGATTTAGTGTTTTAAATAAGATTCTCTACTGAAAACAAACCTGAAGATAAGTGGACTTCCTGTTTCAAGCATACATCTTATTGAGTGGTAAAAGGTATATTGTGCTCGTTCTGGTAGTACAATGCCTGCTTTGCCAGTCTTGGCAACTGCAGTCCTAAAGATTCATTGGAGACAGAAATGACTACTCAGTGCATTCCTCTGTGTCATTTGGAGCATGTAATCCCAGCCTCATCTGCATGATCAAGATACAGGAAACAGAAATTGCTAGGGGAGTGTTCTCATATAGTATGTTTTCCCTGATGTATAATTTTGAAAAAATGGAGTGTTTTGCTCCATATGGTGATCTGATTTTACCTAAATTATACAGCTATAGATATGATGCATGTAAACATAGAAGTCTGAACAATGATTTAGTGAGCAATATTCCTACTTTCTCCACTCAAAAACCTTTAAAATTGTTTTTGTACTGAGTTTCATGTCTCAAAATTGAGAAATTGCATACAAAATGAAATTCGACTTTTTTGCTCATCACTAGCTATGAGGTATCCTACTTACCTGACTTCACTGCCTTTGCCAAGGGTCAGACCATTTCATCCATTTGCTTTTTTTTCCTACCAAAACATTTTCAAACCCTCTTAACCTACTTCAGGTATAAGACAGATAAAAGCCTTGGATGGGACACAACTCCATCACACGGACCACTCAAGCACATCCTTTCTTGGACACTAGGCCAAACTGTAATTGCTATTTCACTTAACATTTACATCTTTGAGATGTGGGAGGAGGATGATTCTGAAACAGGGAGAAAGTGCAAACACCATACAAGGTGTGGAGTTCAAAACTGGGTCCCTCTGTATGTGAGGATGCCATGCTAAGAGAAAATTATCAAGATTTAAATAGCTAAACAACAAAGACAATGATAACACATGTCCATAAGCTGTTATTCAATGTGACTTCCTCATTCCTAAAAATTAAAGTCAGAATTGGAGATTAATGATGTTCAGTTTTTATAACTAGTCTATTATATTCCTTTACTCACTAACTAACATATTAGACATGTTTTGAAACTTACTCTAAAACTCAAGGTAATCTTACATTAAAGGGACTTTTATCTTTTGCATGTGCATTTCAGCTTGAGTTCCTGGAAGTGAGCCAAATGTCTTTTATTCAAGACCTAGGACCAAAAGGGATGTAAGTAAATGGATATTGTCCCCTTTTTCTGTTTAATTCTTAAGAATGATTTGACTACATTTTCTCTAACACAAAGCAACAGGGAGCTGGCATTGGGCATGATTTACCACAATAAATTACATAGGGCCAGTTAACCTGAAATGTGCTTTTTAGAATGTGAGAGGAAACCGAAGTACCAGAAGAAAACTCATGATCACACATTCTATATACAGATAGTAACCAGGCCAAAAGCAGAGCTCGGGTCTATGGCAGCAGGTCACTATGTTATCCATAAAATCAGAAAATTACAAATCTAATTTTCTATAACTGCTTATTCAAATATAGGATTGTGAGGGACTAAATCCTAGTTTGGCATCATCAGGTACAAGTCAGTGGTCGTGACACATTTGGGTTTTCAAAAAAAGAAGAAAAGATCAATGTATATAAACATATAGATACCCCACAAGGCAAACCCCCCCTCTTTGTAGCAGTAATCCTAAGTCATTCCCAGGTTAAGTGGAGCATGGTGTCATTACTTTCTCTTGAAAATATTTTTGATGGCTCAGGATTCAGAAATGTTCAGTCACTGAGGTCCTTATTTCCTATTCCATCATCCTCTTTTTCATTTATCCCCAACTCCAGTGTGTTGCTCTGTAGAATTTCTACATCTTCGTCGCTTTTATCTTGCTTTCTTTTAACATTATTTCTCCATATGTTTTCTAAGAAGAAACCTGTTTTGTCAGTATTATTAAATGAACCTCACTGAATTCACGTCTTCTCAAGTTTGGTGAAATCGTACCAGTGCCTGGGAACTTCTTCAAACTCAGTGAAATGTATTGAAGTCAATGAGTGGATTATAATAGTGCAATGGTCTTTTAAATGTCCCTGTGGTCTAGGGATGTCTGTGTAATAAACAAAGCAGAGACAGAAAGGGGTGTTGGGGTACCTGTAGGCAAACCCATATAACTGGAATCTCAAAAGAGAAAAATATATAACAGCATTGAAGATATGTCTTTTCAGACTGGAGTGTGGTTCTGACTGCCAAAGATAGTGGTTCTTCTGGTTATGATGTTTTTCGGCTAGAAGAAGCAGTTTCAGGCGGATGGACACTGGAAGTGATGACAGTGGTGGGAAAGCCATTGATCTTCTATTCTGCAGAGAGGGGTAAAGAAAAGGCATTATTACAGAGTGCCAAACCCCAGAATGATGGAAAATTGCCATTACCAGAGCCCTTAAACTGCTCCCTATGCACACATGTGTGACATCTACCATCTATGCTGAGATGATTATTGTGGCCAACAATGTAATCTGAGCTGTGAGGCAATAGCGCTAACCAGTGCACCACCACGCATCCCTCAGATAAAATTAATACAATTCAATAACAAAACAGTACATTTCTTGCATTCATTGGAAGACAGGAATCATGAATTCACTAAGGTTTGGAGCCCACAAATTCTTAAGCAGGTAGTTGCCTCTATCAAACTGAAAAGTCCAGTTTTTTTTTTTTTTGTCCCTAATGCTTTTGCTCATTCACTGCCAGTGCTACCAAATGCACAACATGCTTGTGGATTCTTCAATCCTTCCTGTTTACATCAATTGCACAGCACTCTGGCTAACGCTGTTAAAGGTGTAGGCTCATGTGTTGCACAAAGATCTCACGCAAGTCCATACAAAAAGATATTATCTTTAAGACATGAATATAATAATATGTTTCCAGTTTCCTTCTTTGTGCACGTTTTGTGTTTAAATGTATTTGTAAGTTTTCCAGTACTGGATCAACATTATACACTTGGGGTGCTGTCCCATTGGTTGCTACAGCTCTGGAATTTCACGCTGGCCTCACAAAGCATCATGAGGCACTGGGGAAAAAAGCTGGCCACAAGCACATTTTCAGGAAACATTTGGCAAACAATGTCCCTGGCACACACAGCATATTCACAACGTAAAATGCTACAGCAAATTTCATGGATCTATATACTATTCAGCCTACTCCATTTTATGCAAAGCTCCCACCAAGCCCTTGCTCATTCATCTTCAGCTGATTAAGTAATGTGATCTTCCTCTGTCTATTCCCCTTGACTTAGATCTGATTTTTAAAATACATTACTTTTACTTCTAAAAACTCAAATCATCAGTTCAGATGTGTATGTTCATTGTTTCTCACTCCATATAAATGATTTGCTATGGGTCTTTCTAATGATCCTCTTTATTTTCTTTGTTCTTCTAAACACCCATATACTTTCTTACATTTGTATTGGGGATATCCTAAAGTCTTTTGACAAGCTGTGTCACAATTTCTTTCTTCGGCTATTTCCTGTGGCATAACTTTTACTCCTCATGTTTTCCTTCTCCTGTAAGTTTCTATTTTTTAGTTTCAGGGCAGATTTTTCTCTTTGGGCACACTTTTGCAAAGCAAGTCCAAGCTTTCTGTCTTTTTCTGGAATTCTTCTTTCTACTCTCTTGAAGTATCTGCTACTAGAATTGTAGGTGAAACCAGCTCCAATATTTCTGATCAGCAACCCAGAGTGCAGCTTGGTTGGACAGGAGCTGTTACCTGATTTCATTATTTCTTTATTTTTTGCCTCTTTGCCTTCTTTCCTCTGAGATTAACTTCTACTACATGAGGCTTTTAGGGGTTGTCATGGGGTGGGTGTTTTTATATGTAGTGATGTTTTCATGCTTGTGTTTGATTTGAATATTTATTCAATATAAATTTTATAACAAAAATAAAAAAGATGAAAATGGTTGATTAAGTATGTACATTTTTGAAATAGACACTATAAAAATATTATGTCCATCAGTGATAAAATGCAGATACTTAGAAATTGCATGCTCCTTAAATAATAGGGTAAAACCATGTCACGAATGACACATGCCCTAATCACAGCAACCAATTCTAAAACAATGATATTACCAACACGTGATTAAATAATGGTAAGCTTAACAAAACATGAAAAAATACAAAACATTTGATTCACAGCATGTGACCACTGAACTCAATGTTAGACGACTGTCCCTTGCATAGGAAGATTTGCGAAATTTGAAATTTATCAGTCAACCAACAAAGACAAAAGGAGAATGAGCAAACATCTCACAGGCAGTGACCCAGCCAGGATTGAACCAAGGTTCAGAAGCTAGGGGGCAGCGACACTCACCACTGTGCCACTGAACATTTTTCTTTTATCAAAATTTCTCTTGTTTATTTATGGTTTTAAAATGGGTATAATAATAAGAAGCTATATTTAAATGTACAAAAATGTTTATACTCTCATAATATCATAATTGTTTGCCAAAATTCAAAAACTTAAATGAATTGTCCAAAAACAATCAAATATAAAATCTTAATCCTATTCTTTTTTTCACCAGAGAAGGCCCGATACTGAAGAAATCTGGGGGGAATAAAATTCCTGTTTGCTATTGCTGTGGTTCCAATAGCATCTGCTATAGATGGTCAAAAAGGTGCGAAAAGGAATCAATGATTTGAAGATATTTGTAAAAGATGTAATTTTTTAAACAATTATGAATTATTAAAACAAAAACAATTAAAAAATATACAGCATTATTCTATAAAAGCACTTGCTAATGTATAGCCTGTTTTGGCTAAGGTGGAAAGTGTCAAGTCAGAAGATTTTTGAATAACAAATCAGCCTTTAGAGGAGGGGTGTCACTGTGTCAGAGGGTCACTATTATGTCTCATCAATCTAATTGTTTACCTGACCTTTTTACTTTTAATCTTTTTTATTCAGAAAAAGTGCTCTAGTATGTTATTTGCATTAAGAAGAAATTCAGAATTGCGTTTGTTTTTTTATATATTTAAACACTTAACTTTCTTTTACCATTTTTATTTACAATAATATAACACAATTTATATTCTGCATAGCACTCTTCACTGAGAGCAGATACAGAGTTGTAGTGGTCTGGTGCCACCAAGATTCACACTGTTGATAGGATAGTGATTTATTTATTTTTTCGGTGGAAATTCCAGAAATGCACCCAGCCTTGGCCCGACCTGCACACACTCACAGGCAGAGACACAAAATCAACAAATGAATAACTAATATATTAAATGGAAAGTCCAATACAAACAACAATCAGACAAGCTTCCCCTTTCTCCTAAGGTGATACAATTTTAACACAACAATGAATCACAATAATAAAAACGACAAACGACAATACAGTCCAATGCAGTAAAAGCGGATGAAATGGTTTGGTGTGAAGATGACAATCCTGGGAACAGCTTCTGTAATAAAGGAATGAAACAGTCCTACTGGTAGTCCTGAGCAGCAAGGGGTGAGATTTGCAGGAGCACTCCTTTTGAAGACACACAACATATAATCCACCACTATACTAACGATAGGCAGGCACGAGACAGTCCATTCATTCTAACAGGAAGCGATCCAGGGTATAATTGACTTTTCAGTAGACACGGTTACACAAAAACACAGATCTCCTGTTGCTCCGCCAGGCCCCCTTTTCAACTTTCCCATTGGCCTTTCTCATTCCCAGTAGCCCCTGCTCCCACTTCAGTCATCCAATGATGGTGATCCCCTTTGGGGCTGCTGGAAAATGGAGTTCTTACCGCAGTAGCACTGCTGCAGAGTGCTGTGAACAATTCTCAAGTAAAATAAAAGCTTATATTATACTAATTACTAAAGACAGAACTGATTTATATATAAATGCAAATTTGTTAAAACACAGAGAACAAGGTAGAAGCTGCCTAAAAATAAATGGAAACCAAACAATATCTGGTGTGGCATGGTGGCGCAGTGGTAGCGCTGCTGCCTCGCATTAAGGAGACCTGGGTTCTCTTCCCGGGACCTTAATGCGTGGAGTTTGCATGTTCTCCCCGTATCTGCATGAGTTTCCTCCCAGAGTCCAAAGACATGCAGGTTAGGTGCATTGGTGATCCTAAACTGTCCCTGGTGTGTACTTGGTGTGTGGGTGCGTGTGTGTGTGCCCTGCGGTTGGCTGGCGCCCTGCCCGAGATTTGTTCCTGCCTTGCGCCCTGTGTTGGCTGGGATTGGCTCCAGCAGACCCCCGTGACCCTGTGTTAGGATATAGCGGGTTGGAAAATGACTGACTGACTGACAATATCTGTCCATGAATTAATTGATGAACTACGGCCAGACGACAATGGTGGTGATTAAAATTGTACAAGAGCAAGTCAAAGACAATCCTGGAGACCTCGGCCAACTAGCCACCTACCCCCTCCTAGGATTTCTATAGTGCAGTCTGTGTTGGCCATCTGATCTGATGAGAGAATATTTCCATCCAAAGATTCCAACACTCCTTTATCTGAGATGACTTGCAACCTGGCAGTAGAGCAGTGGCATCAAGTGTCACATCCAAATACTGAGAAAAGAAACAGAATAGTGTTAGTAATGGTTTAAAAATATTGTGATACTTATATTTCTCTACTAACAGAGAATGACTAACAGAGTTTCAATTCATCTTATTTCTTTGGGGTTTACAACTTAAAATGTATCCATAGGAGCAGAGCTTCTACTTCAATGTTATTTTCATCTGTGTGCTTACTATTAAAAGGCTTGCAAACGCTAGACAGTAAGTTTATATGCAGGTATGAGCTGTATTAAATTATGGTTCGATCGACCTAAAGGTGGCAAGTTATATGCCTCTTTAACATTGATATATAACAAGTCCAGGATCCTGTTTTCTCTTTTTGTATATAGTCCACAAACTGATAAAATTAGTGAGAGTGGAGGAAAGTGAAACATGGTTAAAGTCCCCAGAAACTGTGATGAAAGCACTGGCATGGTCAGTAGTGTTTGCTTATTACATAATATACTGTGCAGGTTGTGATAACTGCATCTGATTTTGGGGTTGTACATTGCCAGCACAATGGAATGTGAAAACTCTTTCAACATATAGTTAGAGGAAAACCAACAGAAGAGCTGAAAACAAAGTGTATTAACCAGGAAGTCAATAACACCAGCATCAAATCGAAATAAAAACAATGAGTCAAACGTCAAAGTAACAAATGCAATGATTCATACAAACTATGCTGTGACATTAGGTGTCAATGAACTATATGACTGGTAACTACTTGTGTAAGCCTTAAACAAAATAGATGTCACTAAAAGGAGGATCTGTACTGATTTAAAATAGGATTCAAAAATAATAATAAAATTGTCAAAAATAATTAGAATGAAAGTGTCCCTATAAATCATGACACAGTCAATAGCCCACACCACAACAGACATACTGATTTATGCAAATTTTATGTTTGACAATATTTTGTATTGTATTAATTCAATTAATCACTATATTGTTACTGGATAATTGGAATCCCACATGATTTAATGAAGCAATTTAATTAATATCTTAAAACAAAAGTTTTATATTATTTATTGATTATAAATATTATTATTTATTGATTTTTCATCATGTTTTATTGTCTATCCATCCATCCATTGTCCAACACGCTATATCCTAACACAGGGTCATGGGGGTCTGCTGGAGCCAATCCCAGCCAACACAGGGAACAAGGCAGGAAACAAACCCCAGGCAGGGTGCCAGCCCACCGCAGGGCACACACACACACACCCACACACCAGGGACAGTTTAGGATTGCCAATGCACCTAACCTGCATGTCTTTGGACTGTGGGAGGAAATCCATGCAGACTTGGGGAGAACATGCAAACTCCACGCAGAGAGGTCCTGGGAAGTGAACCCAGGTCTCCTTATTGCGAGGCAGCAGCACTACCACTGTGCCACCTTGCCGCCTTTTTATTGTCTATGCGGTTCAAATTCAAAATGAGCTGCAGTTCAGTACACTTACACTTTATTGATGATTTCAGACTCTTTCATCCCTCTACCCATTCATTAATTGCACTGACTTGTTTCTGACATTAGGGTCTTGATGTTGAATCCGGTGGCACTGGATGCAAGGCAGACATTAGTGCCTATTGGGGTGCCAGTCCTTCACAGGGAATATTCATGCTTCCATGTTGGGTGTGTTTAAAACTGCCAATTACCTTAGTGCGTTTCTCCACATTTGTAATGAAAAATTTCAGACAGAACAGATATCAGAAATGGTGTTTTTGATTTTGTTTTTAAAATGCAATGTAAAACTGAAGCAATTCATTAATATTTGAATGTAGTGATATTTTTTTAATAGTTATGCACAAAGGTTCTTTTGCCTACTTTCATTTCATATTGTGTAACTGTAAACAAGTTTTGGGAAACCTGTTGCAGGTGAAATTTGCAGTGTGATTCATCGTGTCCTGAAATCGTCAATATTGATTGAAGTAGAAAATCATTTAAAACACACTTTAAGACTTAATTGAACGCATTAAGTGTGATTTATTTATGACTAAACTTTCACTTCCAAAGCTTTGATCATATCTTTATGTATTATTTCCTTAATTTCCAGATGGCTGATTGTCAAAGACTCCTTTATTGCTTACGTGAGACCTGAGAATGGTCAGGTTGGTGCTGTAATTCTCTATGACAAGGGATTTTTCATTAAAATTGGAACTAAAGAAACAAATATTAAGCATGGAGTGACTATTGAGAATCTTTCAAGGTAAATTTTATCATTTCCAAATCACTTTACCTGTAAGAATGCTTTAGATATTGACAATGGATATGGTGGATACTATTAAATGGAAAATGTAATGAAAATGCTATTAATTTTTAAATTTATTTTACTATTAACTTAAGCCACTATTTAGTAAAAATGGTTAGCCCTTAGACAGTTACTGTTGAGGGGTTGGGACTCTGCTCCTCAATATGTAGATTCAAAAAACATTCTCTTAATGCAGAAGTCAACATGGTAAAATAGCTTAGAAAAGACTATTGAAATTAGCAATAATTTAGGCCATTTTGAAGAAAATCTCAGAAACAGCGCGGTATATTTTAAGGAAATACATGACTACAAATGAAGATGTCGAGAACTGTAATAGAATGACATGGAAGCCTAGTATTTAGCTGATAGGGTATACTAGGAAGAAAAAGGCAGCATCGTGTATTTGGGTCCCAGTTATTTTTAATAACAATTTGCATACTTGACCTCTCTCTGTCTAGATTTTCAATTGCAGGCATATTTTAATAAGGTGGCTTTCCTCCAAATAATAATATAAGACAGGACACTTGGTCTCAGCTGTAACAAAATGTCATCCAAACCCCACTCTCCTCATGTAGTACACTATGTTAGTGTTAGCTACTGGGCACCTGATTGTGTGGGGAGTGTGAGGCATACTCCAGTAAATTTATGAGCAAACAAATAACATAGATATTGTGAAGTTGTGCAATTATTATTAAATCAATAATAATTAGTAGTGAATGAAATAACAAGTCCAGTACACTCTAAAATTATTGCCACTGATTGCTTCATTATTGTCTGCACTGCTGAGGTTAAAGTGTCTATTAGAATCATTGAACATCAACTTTTAAAAGGATAAGATGATCTGGCAAATTATTACTGAAATCAAAATATCTAGGACTGACCATTTTTCAATGAACTGCATTACCCAAACATTTAGGCTATACTCCAGGACAGTCGCTACAGAACAGCCAGCCTCTTGTTATTATTGACACTGAGATGAGAATGTCGTGCAGTTCACAGTATTTTAGTCACGTCAGGTTGTGCTGTACAGTGTTTACATGTTTATGGACCAAAGAGAATTATTAATACTTTAGAATAGGGGCTACCTAAATGCATCTATTGGTCAGTTACTGCTGTATAAAAATTCCAGTAACACTTTAGTTTACATTATTAGCGGCTATTAACAGTTTTAACATCATATAGAACAATACAAAATTACATTAACATACTGAAATTCTAGAGTCTTATTTGTAATGATAATCTATTATTGTTATAGCATAGTTAATGAAACATTTATATATCATTAATAGCTGCTTTATAATTTTTCTGACATCACTGTAAAGAGGTGCAGACAAAGGGACAGAGCAGAATCAGGGAATGAATTGTTACTGAGAAGGCAAAGCAAATGTCAGAACAGGGAGATCAATACCATCATAAAGTTGTGTTTTTTTTTTTAATTGCCAAAAGTCAAAATGGAATAAAGATGAGGTCAAAATGCAAAGAAAATACAATAAATCTTAGTATACAGAAAATATCCATAATCTCGGATACAGAATCTACTGTGATATATCAGCAGACTTATATATCGGTCACACTGATAAAGCAATCTGATGCAACTTCCGAGGCTCGCCGCTAGCATCATCTTTGTCATGCTGATTGAAAATGGTGGCATTTGTTAAAGAAAATGGAATTGCAGGAGATAAAGATTGATTGATCAACGATAATAAATCTAGTTCTTATTAGAAAACTAAGGTGATTTCCTAAATCCTTGATATTTGAAACATAAACTAAAGGTAAAATAATGAAAAAATAAATAAAACACATATAGGAAAATGTATTTCATTGAGAAAAAATTTTAAAGAACAGGAATCATAATGTCATGGATAAGTAAACTAAAGTTTTTAACAAAGACTGTAGTTTTGCTACAACTTGCAAAGCATGGGTTGCATTTTACAATAGGGGATATCTGTAGTGCACATTTTAATCACTTGTTGCTATGTATCAAGACCCTAATAGTAATGATTATTATTATTATTGTTACTAATAACTTTAATTTATACATGTTCCTAGATCTTAATAAAGTGTTTGTGTTACATAGCAATACGTGACCAATAGATGAACCTATTCATAGTCCTTAAAGCCCTGTCCTTAAAGTTACTGTAAAATCAACAGAAATGACTGAAACTTAAAGGTAATAAAAGGTGTATAGTAGCAATCATAGTATTACATATTGAAATAATTATTAAATAGTTTGTCAACCCCAATCTACAACATATTTGTTTTTGTGTCAAATATTAAAAATAGAGTAATGTTTGTTGCTGCATGATTTCACTACAAAGCATCAGGGCATTCATTAATTTATTGATAAGCATATGAACACAAATTCAGTTTCAGATGAAAAATGATCTAAACCAGTGGTTTTCGAGTTACGTCTTGGGGACCCCCATGGATGCAGATTTTTATTCTAACTAATTTCACAATCACTGCACCATTCTACAGGTTATTAACCTGTTTTAAAATGAAGAACTCATACTACATGTTTTTAAATAGATACCAATGTAAAGATATACAGTAGCTATAGAACAGTTAATTTCATTTTTGTTACCTTTTATTTATTATAGAAATTATTAATTTTCCACACATACTATAGTAAAAACAGTAAAATAATAGGTAAAAAAATATACATTTCTACTGTCAACATTAAAAAGAAAAACACGGCCCTCTCCAAACCAACCCCCCACTGTGAATATAGAAAAGAGATCAATTAAACTTTTGAGAGTACAGTTCATCTCTTCATAAAATAATTACCACTCTGCTTTCCTCTCAATTAAATGATTTAATTTCTTACAGTGATCCTCTGATCTTTTATATGTATGTACAAGTTCACAGCTGGATATGTATCTCCAGGAAGACTCTGATGAGACTCGGCCATAATAATAGTGCGTAGTTCATAGATATCTGGGTCACATCATATGGATATACACAAAGTGAGTTCATTTTTGCACAGCTCACTGGGCGTGTACAGTTCAGGTAGTGCATACATTGGATTAGGCAGACCACTGTGGAAGATGACATCTTTTGATGGCCTGATGCTAAGTGCTTTCTAAATGTGTGTCATCCAGCTCATGCTATTAAAACGTTACAGCCATTATATGTGTAACAATGTGTTCACAAACCTACATAAGTGTGCATTAACTTAGCACTGGAAGTGCCGTTTCTCATGCTAATGGGCATTGAGTTTTTACATTTGTAATTGTTTCATCGCTGTGAGTGTAATGCTCCTCTCCTTCCTTGACTTTTCCTAAATACTTGCACTGCTAATTTCTGTGTTGTAACAAAGATTCTACTCAGAAAAAGGGACTGATAGTATTTTACTTTCCCCACATTAGCTTTGTACCCATGTGTGAAGCTCTACTTCTTTCTTCTTGTACACAATTGACCACATTTGTTATAACTGTTTATTTTGGAAAGTCTTCTCCTGCTGCCATTACCGATATTATAGAAAGTTTCTGCCCATCTGTAAGACGCTAGTTGTCTCCTCTACGACTATTATTAATGAAAAAATGTCCTACTTATAAGTAGTGACATTGTTTCATTATGTGCAATGAAGACACTCATAGACAAATTTGAAGGATGTTTGGGGCTTCAGGTATGCAACATAAACTCACCTCAAATAGGATCATAATGCTTTTTATACAACTTTGAGTAAACAAGTACAAAGAAAACAGAATGCCAAGGAGGCTTTGGGGATGTTGCAGAACGTGTGCATTGCTGACTCTGCAATACCTTAGAGACTGATTTTTGACTAGAGAGTGAGATACTGTATCAATTTACTCTGAGCCAAAGTCATATCTGATGCCTGGGTGTGAGTTGGAGTCCCATCCAGAGACATCCTCAGCTTCTTGCCACAAAGAAGGCTTTAGTTAAGATTGAACCAGTGTCAGATTCCATGGGGAATTCTTCTTGGTCATCAATCTTCATCCAATTTGTTTTGGCTATGCTTATATTTAATCTCATCATCTCTGATTCTGATCTAAATACTCTCATCGGCTCTTCTAATGCTGTTACAGTCACTGCCAGAAGCACTGTCTTGTCTGCGTATTCAAGATATCTCACTAGTGCTCTGCCGATATGTAGTCTGTTTGTATGTATACTATGTAACATGTGAGAATAGCATAAAGAATTTAAACTATCAAAAAAATGTTTTCCCATTAAAACATTTTTTTCTCCAATGAATAAGAAATCTTCCATATACAGAGCTTCAAGTACCTGGGGGTTCACAATATCAACAAACTGGATTGGTCTGACAACACAGTGGCACTGTACAAGAAGAGCCAGAGCAGACTGCACTTGTTAAGAAGACTCAGGTCTTGTGTGCAGCAAGATTGCTGGTTATGTTCTACGAGTAAATAGTAGCCAGTGTGGTGTTCTAAGCTGTGATCTCCTGGGGAAGAAACCTGAACTCTAAAGAAGCACAACATCTGAACAAACTTATCAGGAAACCCTGCTCCATAACAGGGCAAACCTTGGACGCATTGGAAGATATTGTGGAAAAGAGGATGATGGTAAAATTTGATGCCATGTTGAAAAATCCTCTCCATCCCCTCCAGAAGGTGCTCACTTGGAGCAATTTTAGGCCCCAGGTTTATTCCACTAATGAGTGCTAAGAAGCACCTGTGGTGGTCTTTCTGTTTTTCATGTTTCTGCTGTTGCATGCTTTTGAGTTTATCCAATCTAATCTAATCTAATCTAATCTAATCTAATCTAATCTAATCTAATCTAATCTAATCTAGTCTAATAATTTTCCTATCCATCAAAAAGTTTTTTCCCCTACACATCTTTTCTACAATCTATTTTTTTTCTCAACCATGTAATTTAAGGGGTTCTGCATTTTTTTTCTCATTTAGAAATGTGTCTTATAAATAAATTAGTGACAGCACACTCTAACAAAAGATTTGCAAAAATGATATAATTTGATGTCCAATTGTTAGTTTTTGGATGTAAAGGGTCTGTAGAAGTATGCTTTAAATGTCTTAAACATAATATTTGTTAAATAAGTACCAAGTACAGAGTGAAACACTCAGTTGAACTCTCAAGCTAAAATTATTGACTGCATCAGCCCATGATAGATAGAAGGCCATTGTAGTGCTTTACCAGTAAATTATGGTATCAAAGAAATGATTGAATCATTATGATCTGCGGTTAAAGTAGCCATGAGTTTTTTTCTAGCATAATGTAAATACTGTATATTCACTGTGGTATTCACTGTATTCATAACATGTCACTGAGCCACACTTAATAGTCCCTGTTTCCTCTTCCATTTATTTCTATATAATTCATAGTAAGTTGCTTACATTCTTGAATTTTTCCTGTCACAAAGATCAAGTAACTTACCTAGTACAAACTGAAGCAGCAAGAGAAGTGAACTGGTGTGACTGAGGTTCATGAAAGCTAATGCCGCCACTTCTTTAGGCAGCCTCAGGCATGAATCTATCCTACATATGCAACTCTGCAGATGTTTCATTGTTTTGATTTCAGGAGCAACCACACTACCCAAAGTGCACTCACCGGTCATTTTATTTTCAGACAAATTCAACCTGGAAGACAGTAACATTATTCTGTTCTAACAGCAAACTATCCTGGTGCTCCAGAGAGTATCATTGAGGTCTTTTTTAAAAGGTATTGTCAGACTTTTCAGCATATTACAGCATTTGGCTAGACATTGGCTTTTTGCTATTTAAAATATGGTAATATTAAATAGATCTTGAACATATTAAGTGATCACAGCTATCAAACACATATATACAAAATACTATGCAAATGCTAATAACACAAATACAATAACTATTTACTTCATTACAGATAATAGTCTCTTTCAATGCCTTTTTGAAATATGGATATTATAAAATCGATTGACGACACACAGATATTGATAAATGATTCTTAACTATAGCTTTTAATAACTGTAAAATCGTGTCAGTTTCTCATTAGGTTCTCTCCAAAAAAGACCAAAATACTTTTTTTAAGAACTTCCTTTTTCCTTCTAAAATCCCACCCACTAATATTCTACTGGAAATTACCAACAACAGGAATGTCAATCAAGAGCAATATAAATTTAACTTGTTACTGAACATACAAATACACAACAGAAATTAATAGTGACTCTAATGAATATAGACACAAAGAAAACAACAAGATCTCAAAGTTAAGGAACCTAGAAGTAAGGAACAGCTTACAGCTCCCCAAAATCCTGGTCAGTGTCAAATGTCAGTCAGCCATTCAAAGTATCTGTCACCATTGATCTTATTTGGCAGTTGCAATCAGAACTGAAATTACTCTAATGTAGAAATCTTTCTTCTGGCACTAGCCTTGAAGTTATTTACTGTCTATTGCTCACTCCAACCATTACTATTTCTGGTCTCTCTCTCTATCTCTCTCTGTAACTGACACTTCGAAAGTAGTATTTATCATCATTTCCTGGAATCAGCCAATAGTTCTAGCTCACATGGTCAAATTCTCCTTTCAATAATTTTTCTGTTATTTTCTTCAAAACATACAACTGACGGAGAACACTTGTGTCTAACCATAATCATCACAGAAACAAATTTTAGTTGACTATAAATCAATGCATACTATTTAGCTCATTACAAGTGTATCCTTGTATAATTGTTTGTTCTGTATTGCACTGAGGTTATTTTTTAGGCCGCGGTAAAAGTACAGTTTTATTTTGGGACTAAAAAAATATCTGTTTATCTATGTAATGGCCTAATGACTGCAGTTGGTGGATTATGAAGCCTTGAGAATGTAATATTACATGGCTAATACAAGGGCATGACAGATTGCATGATTCCTTCATGACGTTTCAGCACAATATTAGATTTTCAAAGTACAGCAGCTGACCGCATTTTGATAGATAGTTAAAATGCTGCCTGACAGCAACAATGGCTGCAAGAATATTTTCTGGGTATGGTAAATACAACAGCAATCCCTGTTTGTTTTTCATTTTTCCATTCTCTCATGATACAACAAATACAAGACATCAGGGAGACAAACCTCTCCTCTGATCCAGAACACCAGTTTTTCTTCTTTCTTTGCAACTGCATTATGTGTATTGTAGTTCTGATTGAGTGCTTGTTCTCTGTCAGCTCTCATGCACACAGAGGCTTAAAACAAAATCAAAACTACTTTATTTTTTGATGGTGTGTCACAGAGTGCTATGATTGAGCCGCAAGGGTCATCATCAAACCCAATGAGAGGTCACAGACTCAAGATTATGTAAATGAAGGCTATGGTTGCTGGTAAAGCTTTGTAATGTGAGGCCAGCCTTCTACAATACTGGATATGTCTTTAAAGGATCCTAGATCAGATTACAACAAATGGATCACTATTACTCTAACCAAACAGCATACTGTAATCTGCTTGTATGGAATTTTATAGTTCAATGAAAAAAATATATGACTCTTTCCAGTGTAACCACAATGGGACACCACTGAGCCACAAGCTACAGGCACAATAGCACCCAGCACAGCTATGGTTTGAAATAAATGATTTTATTTAACAAATGAAAATTCTCTAGACCAACTCAAGAATGTACAAAATTATTGCGTTATCCTCTCCTTCCCTCTACTAGGTGAGTTTTTGCACTCTGCCTCCCTAAGGAGATGCGGCAGGCTTCTTTTAAATCTGACCTGGGAATGCTTTCTGTGTTACAGCAGTGGTCATCCGGAGTACTTCTAGGTCATATGGAAACCAGGGCAGTCTTCCCCAATAGCATCCTCTTTTGGCATCCAATGACCCTGACAGGGCTGATCATCTACTCTCCAATTCCCATTTAACCCTGCGGGAGTCCTAACTGGGACCAGCCTGTAGGGACACTGCCACCTACCGTGTGTGGGAACAAACTGCCTCTGGGATCCATGTTTGCCCAGTTCATTCATTGTCTTCTCACCCCAACTGGAATAAGGATTGCTACCGATTCCAGCTAGGTTGCAGCTCCTTTCATGCTGTAAGGATTCACTCTCCCTCCCTGTCTGGATGCCAGTCCATCTAATTGGCACGTACACCAGTTTCTTCTGTTGTTGCAAATTTTTGATACAAAGTGTTTCCAGGCCTTCCACTAAAATCTAATATTAGATATTTAAACAAATAATACATTTTTGTTTGATTTATTTAATTTATCTAGTTAAGAAAATTATACAACACCATCTGGCACTCAATGAAAAAGTAATTGCCCCTTTATTAAATCAATTAAAGGAATAATTTAAGGCAGCTGATTGAATATAGACAGGCTTGATTATGGCCAGCACCACTCAACATGAACCTCAGTAATTTTGCATGTTTTGGAGTAAAGATTCAACAAGCACATGATTAAAAGAAACGCCTGGAGAAACCAGGAAAAAAACGATCAGTCCAGAAAGGACCACAAACCCATTTCTATGACTCTGGGGCTGCACCAAGTGACAATAAGTGCCATAATGGAAACCATTTTGTGCCTACCTGCAGCATTAACGTAGAACATTACTCAATAACACAAAGCTGGGTCTATTCTAGTGAAGCTCTACCAGTTAATTAAACTCCACTCCTGGATTAAGGAGGGATTGTGCTGGGCATAAATAGTGAATATCAAAGATCTGGAAGTGATGAAGCCCAGCTCATGTTTGGAACTGGGATTGGAAGAAAGTCCCATGCATTCAAGAATTCATCCTGCTGCCTATGAGGGTTTAAAGGCATGCATTGTTAGGTTTCATTTCATGATACACATTGGGTGCTTTAATAAGAGTAGTGGAGCCTCTGATTGCCATATACAATAGTGAGCACACTGTTACAGGTATTTCCAATTCATATTAGTGATGTACCTATCTGTGGATGACCTGTTTTATTATGCTACACATCACAAGGCTTTGAAAGTCCTGAAATAACTCCAAGAAAATAACACTGAACTCAATGTAATGCAGAAACTGCCCCAGCTCAGATGAGCAACTGTAAAATAAAAAGACATAAGCTGTCCAAAGTAGACATGCATCAACACCTTTCTTGTAAAAAAAACACCCAAAAGGACATATTAGGTAAGAATGAGCTAGTAATTCCTTGCCATACATTTTAAAATTTTGTCGCATCCATTTATAAAATCACCCACAAATCATACTCTACATTAGTAAATCATAACACATGGGCTACAAATGAACTTCTTCTTCTTCTGCTTCATCTTTTCCAACTGTTATATGTGGTCAATGTGCTTGATCAACCTTCTGAAAACAGCTAGTTCATGCACCTCCTTGCCAGTCTAGGCCTTTTTCTTCAGATCTTCTTTTGCTTTATCCATCCACTTCTGCTTTGCCTCCTCATTTTCTCTTCCCCTTTACTACCATTCCCATTGCTCTTTTGCTCACATTTTCATTGTCTCTCATCATTATATGTCCATATAGTTCAACCTACTTTTCTGTACTGTCTTATGTATTTCTCCTATTTTTGTTGTACCTCTCATTATATCATTTCTTATTCTGTCCTTTTTTGTAACTCCACACATCCATGTCAACATTCTCATTTCCGTCACACCTAACTTCTTCTCCTGTTCTCCCTTTAAAATAGAGAGGGTTCAAGGAAGGCATCCTGCTGTAAAACTTAGGCAAAACCTTAATGATGGGCCACAAGTCAATTATTTTACAATTCTTTTACAGTATTTAGTTTCAAAGTCATGTAATAAAAATTGAGTCCAATATTTCTAATTTTAGGATTTTATTTAAATTATTTCAGTTTTCTTCAGCAGGCTTCTTGATTATAAACAATGCATTGATTCAAATTAATGCAATGTTGACTGTCTTCTCTGCCTTATTTACCATTAGGGTGCTTGCTATCAAATGTCCAACCTACAGGCAAGCAAGATGGTGGGGACAGTGCATTCATGAGTTTGCACACAATCATGGTAAGGATTTTATGAAGGAAAACAGACATGGATCATTTGTTCCTATCAGAGAAAACACGTTGGCGCACTGGTGAGCATATTTTATTTTAGACCTTTTACATAACCAATTTAAATAAACTTAAATGATGGCTAGAAATGTATTTTTATTAATGTTATGATGTACGTTACAGGTTTTTAAATTCTTTCTACAGGTTTGTTAATGCTGCTGGCTACTTTGATATGGTTGCTAATGCTCTTGAAGTGGCAAAAGAAGAAATATTTATCACCGATTGGTGGTATGATAAACACTATAGCCTTACCATTTTTCCTGTCCCGTGTGCATGAGTTTAAGCTACTGTTTTTTAAGTGACATAGTTTATTTCACCCTCTTTAATTTTTACCATTATTAAAATACTATTTCATATTGTTTTTTTCTAATGTAAGCTCTATAACAATCATGACTTTCTTACATGTACTCTGAACCATTAATCATTTAACTATTGTTTTACTTGAGGCAGGTTAAGTCCAGAGATCTTCCTTAAGAGGCCAGTGGTGGATGGAAATGCCTGGAGGCTAGACTGTGTTCTAAAACGCAAAGCTGTGAGTTATTTTTCACAAAGCATTTTTGTTTTAAAGTATATATTTTATTTGTCACTGCTTTCACATTTATCTCTGTAAGTCTAATAGTTTTATCTTTGAAACATTAGTAAAAAGTCACAACGTAAACAGAAGAAAATTTGGGGCATCATGGGTGTTCCCGTATATTTGCTCAATGATGTTAGGCAAAGAGGCTTGGACAGAAGTGATATCACTGTTCCTCTGGAATGTGCTCCTCGTGCTCCTCCACTGTAGGGCACAGGACAGTAGGAGCATGTGCTGATACAGCACATTGCCGCACCCACCACATGACAAACCAACTCAGGATCCCAGGTTAGGACCCTCCACTGTAGGGCAAACAGAAATCAGGATAGATAGATAGATAGATAGATAGATAGATAGATAGATAGATAGATAGATAGATAGATAGATAGATAGATAGATAGATAGATAGATAGATACTTTATTAATCCCAAGGGGAAATTCACATAATCCAGCAGCAGCATATTGATACAAAAAACAATATTAAATTAAAGAGTAATAAAAATGCAGGTAAAAACAGACAATAACTTTGAATAATGTTAACGTTCGCCCCCCCGGGTGGAATTGAAGAGTCGTATAGTTTGGGGGAGGAACGATCTCCTCAGTCTGTCAGTGGAACAGGACAGTGACAGCAGTCTGTCGCTGAAGCTGCTCCTCTGTCTGGAGATGACACTGTTTAGTGGATGCAGTGGATTTTCCATAATTGATAGGAGCCTACTGAGCGCCCATCGCTCTGCAACAGATGTCAAACTGTCCAGCTCCATGCCAACAATAGAGCCTGCCTTCCTCACCAGTTTGTCCAGGCGTGAGGCGTCCTTCTTCTTAATGCTGCCTCCCCAGCACACCACCGCGTAGAAGAGGGCGCTCGCCACAACTGTCTGATAGAACATCTGCAGCATCTTATTGCAGATGTTGAAGGACGCCAGTCTTCTAAGGAAGTATAACCGGCTCTGTCCTTTCTTGCACAGAGAATCAGTATTGGCAGTCCAGTCCAATTTATCATCCAGCTGCACTCCTAGGTATTTATAGGTCTGTTCCCTCCGCACACAGTCACCTCTGATGATCACGGGGTCCATGAGGGGTCTGGGCCTCCTAAAATCCACCACCAGCTCCTTGGTTTTGTTGGTGTTCAGGTGTAGATGGTTTGAGTCGCACCATTTAACAAAGTCCTTGATGAGGTTCCTATACTTCTCCTCCTGCCCACTCCTGATGCAGCCCATGATAGCAGTGTTGTCAGCGAACGTTTGCACATGGCAGGACTCTGAGTTGTATTGAAAGTCCGATGTATATAGGCTGAACAGGACCGGAGAAAGTACAGTCCCCTGCGGCGCTCCTGTGTTGCTGACAACAATGTCAGACCTGCAGTTCATGAGACGCACATACTGAGGTCTGTTTGTAAGATAGTCCACGATCCATGCCACTAGGTATGAATCTACTCCCATCTCTGTCAGCTTGTCCCTAAGGAGCAGAGTTTGAATGGTGTTGAAGGTGATAGAGAAGTCTAGAAACATAATTCTTACAGCACCACTGCCTCTGTCCAAGTGGGAGAGGGATCGATGTAGCATATAGATGATGGCATCCTCCGCTCCCACCTGGTATGCGAACTGCAGAGGGTCGAGGGCGTGTTGGACCTGTGGCCTCAGGTGGTGAAGCAGCAGCCTCTCCATGGTCTTCATCACATGTGACGTCAGAGCGACAGGCTGGAAGTCGTTCAGCTCACTAGGACGTGATACCTTTGAGACTGGGGTGATGCAAGATGTTTTCCAAAGCCTCGGGACTCTCCCCTGTTCCAGGCTCAGGTTGAAGATGTGCTGTAGTGGACTCCCCAGCTCCGACGCACAGACTTTCAGCAGTCGTGGCAATACTCCATCTGGACCCGCTGCTTTGCTGGCACGAAGTCTCTTCAGCTCTCTGCTCATCTGTGCTACTGTAATTGTGGGTGGGGATGTCTCTCCTATGCTGGTATCAGCAGAAGGATGGGTGGAGGGTGCAGTACTCCGAGGTGAGAGTGGGTTAAGGTGGTCAAACCTGTTAAAGAAGTTGTTCATCTGGTTTGCTCTTTCCACGTCTCTCTCGATGGTGGCACCCCACTTCGAGCTGCAGCCAGTGATGATCTTCATCCCATCCCACACTTCCTTCATGCTGTTATTCTGCAACTTTTGCTCCAGCTTTCTCCTGTACTGCTCCTTTGCCGCCCTGAGCTGGACTCGGAGTCCCTTCTGCACGCGCTTGAGCTCATGCTGATCACCACCTTTAAAAGCCCTTTTCTTCTGGTTCAAAAGGCCCTTGATGTCACTTGTAATCCATGGCTTGTTGTTAGCATAGCAGTGTACAGTTCTTACTGGAACTACAATGTCCATACAGAAGTTGATGTAGTCAGTAGTGCAGTCAGCAACCTCCTCAATGTTCTCACTATGTGATCCCTTAATGGCAGTGTTACATCTAAATTCTTCACTGTAAGGTAAGATGATCCAAATCCAGAGTGATGCGCCACAAGGTCACGTTTCACATGAACCCCACCCCCCAGGCCTGGGAGTAGCAGACCTGGGACAAAGCATTAGCATTGGGGGTGGAGCAAACCCCAGCAGTAAACCACCCTGAAACAATAGGAACCATAGAGTCTCGTGAGTGAACTCCCATCCCAAGCGATAGTACCCAGTTTCACTACAGCCCATTTAATCACCAAGGCTGTCTGCTCAGCCACTGCATACCTGGTTTCACAGTCCAACATTTTCCAGCTCAGGTATAATACTGGGTGTTACACACCATTGACGTACTGGCTCAAGACGGCTCCCGGGTCAGAGTTAGATGTTTCTGTCTGGAGGATAAAATAGGGAGAGAGGTTAGGAGTGGCTACAATAGGTGATAATGTCACAGCCTGCTTAAGGTCACAGAATGTGGCTTCCACATCAGGATTCCAAAACACTTGAAAAGGGGCTAACATTTGAGTCAAGTTTGTTAAAGGCACAGCCTTGTCAAATAAAATAGGTACAAAGCTTCATTAGCATCTGGCTAACCTTAAGGAAGCTTGCACTTGTCTTTTACTTTTCGGCTAAGCCAACTATGGAAGGCAGTAATTTTTCTTCACTGAGGTGTGATTTTGCCTTGTATCATCACACAACCTAGATGTTAGCTTCTGTCAGGCCAAAGGAGGGTTGATGTGGAAAACTGTAGCTAGGAATGTGTGAAGCATGGCTAGGACATGCTGCAGATGTTCCTTTAACATGCTGGAAAAAATGGCAATGTTATCCAGAGAAGCAGCGGTAAAGGCTTGATTGAGCAATGGCATTCTGTCCACCAGATGTTGGAAAGTTTCTGGGGCCCCTTGTAGCCCACACGTGGCTACTAGGGGTGGTAAACACAGTTTTCTCTTTAGTTTTAGGGTGTGGTGGTATCAGTCAATACCCCTTGGTCATATCCCTTTTTAGGCAACAAGCATGGCCAAACATTTTAATCAGATTGTGAGACTGGGGTATCAGGTATGCGTCTAACTGAGAGATCTGGTTGAAGTCATTGCAGAGCTGCCATGATCTGTTGGACTTGGGCACATGTGCAATGGGACTGGGCCAGGGGTTTTTACTCTGCTTTATAGCCCCAAATAGTAATACTTTCATAACTTTCTGCTTAAACTCATTTAATTTTGTCTCAGGTATCCCGTAAGGGTGGATTACTCCTGGTTCCATGATGATGTTGTGCATAATCAAGTTGGTCCACCCTGGTTTGCTATGGACAACATCACTCATCCGTGCTATAGTTTCATACAGTTAGGCTCTTTGGTCTTGAGGCAGCTTACCATGTTATCCAATAATCCTTTGCTTTCTTTAATCTCTTAAGGATCCAACCAATGTGCCAAGAATTTAGATTGAGAGGTGGGAACTAGTACCATGACATGCTCCTCTAGCTGGAATTTATGGAGTGTAGCTGTACAATCGTACTGTTGAGCCTGTGTTTGCTGAGCTGCTTCTACAGTATATGATTCGCTAGTGCAACTATGCAATATATTCCAATAAAATAATGGGCTGATAATCTTATTCTTCTCATGCCTCCTTGACCAAGTCCAAAACAACCCTCAGCTGCTTTCTGTACAGTAGTCTGAATGTGAAAAAAACCTTTGGAAGCCTGCAGCACCACTTTATAGGCAAAAAGAATGAGAGAAATAAGATGATCCCAATCTGCCCATCTTCACACACAATTCTTTATTAACATTTGTTTTAACTTTTGATTATACCTTTCACCCAAACCATGTGCCTGTGGATGGTGCATCAAAGTTTTTATGTACTTAACACAAAGTAGGGTGGTGAGGTCTTTAAAAATTTGCACATGAAAGGGATACCTTGATCTGTAAGGAGTTCTTCACGAACCCAGACCCATGTAAACACCTCTAACAACTCCTGATAAATGGTTTTGGAGTCAGACACAGTGGGGTGGCTTCCGTATATCAGGTGACATAGTCCACGAGCACCAGTATATATTTGTGGCCCAAATGGAGGGCTCAAGAGGTCCAACAATGTCCGTGCCTATTTGCTCAAATGGAATATCAATAATCGGCAAAGGTACCAGTAGCGCCATCTACCTTAATTGACAAGCGCTTTACTTCTTCATTGATCCTTGACCAATAAAAGCATAATTTAATACACACCAGTGTCTTTTCTGGGCCTAAATGACCACCCATCAGATAAGAGTGCTGACTCACATGGTATGGGCAAAGGGCTAGTATGTGTTGCCGTCTTGGTGTTCTGCCACTCGATATAATAAATAATTTTTGATTATAAAGTGGAGTCCGTGTGTTCTGGAATGTGCGATGGACGCACTGTTCACAGTGATAACCTCATTGCAGATGTGCTTCAGGAAATCGTCTAAACTGGAATTGTAGGCTTTGTAAAGGGTTGGTAGGAAGGTCATCAAGCATGTCAGCTTCATGAAGGGCATTCTCCATAGTTGATGACTCAAGAGGAGAGGTTTCCACGGGGATCCCATCACATTGTACTCCTACAGCTTTTGCAACCCTTTTGGCCATGCAGCACACCTTAAATAGAGTGAGCATGTGTGCCTGAGAACCAGCAACTGGATTTTCTGGGTTTGGAATTGCTGGCTTTTAACATGGATCATCTATTTGTTTATGTTTTATGCAGTCCTATCATATTAGTACTGCATATGTGAGAGCTGGATGAGCAACCACTTTTGCTATGTTGTCAATAATAACATAGGACTGGTCTATTTTCTTAGAGGTCCTCACTTCATGATTCCAAGGTTTGTTCTGATGGGGTTGACAGGATCAGGTAACCTTATGTAGATGCAGGACTAGAAGGGGCACAGTGTTGGGCAGCTTGGGTAGAAGTGACATTTTTTTTCCCAGAATGTACTCCTTCATTCTAATGCATAGATCTTGCCTGAAGAAGGGGCCCGAGTTGCCTCGAAAGCTTGCATATTGTAATCATTTTAGTTAGCAAATAAAAAGTGTTGTGCTTGACTTCTTCTTTTGCTTAAAAGCAAAAAGTGGTCCGTGCTTAGCTTTATTTCTTGACTTTTACTATACAGACTTTGCACTTAGATGTTTTAAATCTGAATTTTTGTTTCTGATTTAGGTGTTAGCAAAAGGCAGGACTGATTTTTGGTTTTGAAGTTTCTCTTTTTTTCTGTTTCTTTTCTTAGTTACTGCATTAAAATGTAACAAAATGTGACTTGTTCAACAATAATGGCAAGACTTCATTCTTCCACTAAAGACCAAGTACTATCAGCCATTTGCAGAACAAACCAAAAGATGCAAACTTTATGCCTACACAAGCATGCTACATTGTCCTCATGTTATCTTTTTTCCCAGTATCCATTTTAATAAAAGGATAAGTGTTTATGTACTGTATCTCTCTGTGTGTCCATCCGTTTTCTATGTCTCTGTCATTCCAAAAGATGGCATATCACAAACATGTTGAGTAATAAAATGCATGGAATTTGTCATTCCAACAGATGACACATCACAAACATTAACACTACTTTTACAGATCCTATACCAAATTGTACATAACAGAGACATATACATTGCATGGTGCACTACAAACATTACATGGCACAGCTAATATTAATATTTACTTACCAACATCATCTACATACTGTAATCATTCAGCTGGGGATTCCTCTCTGGCTTTTTTTTTTCTGTTTTTAGGGTTTCTGTTATTGAATTTTGCTTTCTATCTTGTTACACTGAATAGTTTTTTAACCTTAGTATTTTTTGGTCATTTGTCATTTTGAAGTTTTCCTTTGGTTTTCTGTTGTTGTTACTTGTTCTGTTGAGCCCAAGGGAATAGAACCTTCTAATGCTGCAGCTGCTTTCTTTGACGTGGGCCTATTTAAAGCCCTGAGGTGCCTCAGATAAGCAATCCTGCTCATGTTGTTTGGGTCCATATTTGATTCTCTGGATACCTTGTAAGTTTGGTTGGTCTTTTGACTTGTTTAGACAACTGTTTTTTTATATTTGCCTAGTTTTCAATTTTTGTATTAAAGATTTGGCAAACCTCCTCTATTTTAGGAGGTTTGATGTAAGCATTTTTCTTTACTGTGTCCACATTTTTTAAATATTTCTTTTTTGTCATGGATTATTGGTTCATTTGATTTTGGTTTGGATTCATATTTAGTCTTTGAAATATTGTTTATTTAATAAAATAAATTTAAATAAATATTATGTATTTCTTGTTGTGTCACACTCCTTAATTTTTCTTTGGTTTTGTTATTTAATTTTTTTTGGCTCATTATGGGTTTTTAATCCTTGTAGAATTTATTTGGATCAGCACTCTTTCTTTTTTTTTTGCTATTATAACTATAAAAATTTAATTGCAACATTTTAGTTGCAATTTTGGAATTTTTATAAGTGTTCCTGTCTTGGGGGATGTTCTTGACTTGTTTCAAAAACATCAAAGTGACCACCAGATTAACCCTTGGATTTAGATGCCCAGAAAAGGTAGCCTCTTTAATCATATCATAGAGGGGTGAAATATATATATTTGTTTCTGAAAGAACAACCCTAGTTTGAGAGGAAGTCTATTCAATCCCATATCCTTCACTGAACTCTTAGAATATAGAACCTCCTTGAGTTCAGGAAGGAAATGGAGTCATCCAAGAGAGAAATATGCTTTTCATTTACTGAGATGCATGAGGGAGCAGGCCATCAAGAAGCACTTTCACATCTGGGACAGAGCTATTAGGAGCTCCAGAACAAAACAAAAAGAAGTAAAAAAGCCATCTCTGCTAGGATCATGGATCAAACAATTCATATGTGATCATGTGTGCACTGAATTTTTAAGGAACTCTGTTTTGGATGTTTCTTTTTGGTCACTTCGACCAAATCAAGTCTGTCATTACATGTAATGTACCCTTAAACCAGCCCTTATTTTTATGCAAGTAGATATTGACACTAATTTGGATTTAATGGCAGGAATAGAGATAAATTAGTAGTACCCATCTCTGTTATTCACCACCAGTTGGTGTGATCTTTCAAAAAATGATAACTTAGATTCTAGTTCACTGATGTAACAGAGCTTAGCATGATTTTGATGTGAGGAAAACAAAATAATGAAGATAAAACCTTTAAGCACCTCCTAGACTGCTACAGAATCATCAGCTGAGCCTTGGGTGTTTGCAAGCTTGAGGTAAAATTCCATCAAGGTGTATAAGAAAGGGAGCAGAGCTTAGACAGTTGTGAAGGAATAGAAATTGAGAAAGAGGATGAGAAAAATGATTTATATAAATTTGACAGGAAGAGAAGTACACATTTGTATGTCTCGGGGGGGAAATGAGGATTCTCTTGCAGCCAGATTAATGAAACAAAAAGATAAACTAAGGGCAGACTAGAATTTACATAAATAAACTGTAGCTGGGGGAGTGCCCTGAAGAAGTAATGACTATTTATCTAACAGACGGTTTTTACACTACCATGGCATACCCACTGCTCAAAGCCTTGGACCTTAAGAAGCTCCCTGATACAATTCAGAAAATAAGAAACATGACAATGTGTATGCAGATACTTTTCCTATGTTACAACTACTTATATCTACTAGCAATCAGCAAAAATAGCTGATGACTGCTTGTTTCAGTGATGTTGAATGCAGACAGACTTCTCTCAATTAGAATGAGCACATCAATTCTTTGCTTGAGTGTAAAACAAAATTGTGGTCCTTTTATTCTATGTAACAGACTACATTGACCAGAAAGTATAATTATTGGATCACAGCTACACCTATGCAGTGCTGATGAAGTATGCCCAGCACATTTTTCCACATCTCTCCTCTGCCCTGCACTGTTAAAGGACTAAAGTCAGGGAAATAGTATGGTAGACTTCTTTCAGGATGACCTGGTGCTCATGAATTAAAACAAAAATATGTAATGAACAGGGGGTTAGGCCCTGGCGAGTCAACACAAGTGATGTACTCTCTAGGAAAAAACTCTAATCCACACTCTCTGCTTCTTCATTGAGTTTCATGACCATCAGGTGATTGTAGTGAATCTGTTCTTTTAATCAATAAGCATCATTTTTGGAAAGTGCATGCAGGACAAGATTTATATCTGAGTTGTGATGAGACACTCAGAGCCACAGAAACTGGCTTACCCTGGTTTTTACTGCTTGATTCCTCTATTCTTCTCTGATGTCAGTAATTCTAGCTTTAACATTAATGACATTAGTGCATAGTCAACATCCTCACATATATCACATTAAGTAAAAATGTTTCTCTATATTTCTTCCTGAATTGTTATATTTCTTCCTTTGCATAAATGGTTTCTCAAGATTCAATATTTAAATATTTTAGATGTTCAGATAACTGTTATATATCATCTATAGCTTTTACCTAAAGCTAAAGTATGCCCTAAGAGCTCAAGGAAGCCTCCTTTGTCATATTCTTCCTCTGTATTACTATCAAGGATTTCACTATACTAATATGGTGTATCAGGTCTGTTTATAAACTATCTTTGTTCTGCTATTTGTTCCTGGATACCTCCTAGTTGAGTTCCTTCAGTCTCTTCACATCTATTTTCCAAAATCCTATCAATATTCAGTTATTTAATATACATTTTCTTAGTTTTATTTCCTCATTCTTTTGCCTGCCTTCTCCAGTACACTAACTGTATGTTTGCACTATACAGACTGTTATTCTGTTTATAGTTTTAACAGCAGCATCAGAAACCTGACTGGACTCCTGTTCTGTTGCTCCGTACACATCTGTACTAATCAAGAGAAATGGAATACTACTGTAACTCCTATCTGGCATGCCGTTTTAAGGGCCTTTACATAAGTCATTTCTAAAACTTGTACAATGTCTCTAGGATAATCTGCCTTTTAAGTTACAATTACATTAATTACTACCAAAGCTTTTAAATTTCCTCCTCCAATTACTGCAGTTTCTGTTACTGAACCTTACAGTTCTTGTTATTTCATTTTCCTTTCTTCCTATTTCCTTTAAGTGTCCTTAATTTAACACTAGAATTCCTGAAGCCTAAGAAAAACTCTTAATCCCAGGCCACCTTAAATCCCTTTGCACCTCTGTATTAGCGTCTTTTGTTTTGTAAATGTGTCACTCAGTACAAGCAGCAAGCAGCCTGCTATCACATCTCTTCACAGCTGCAGCCCAAGTTGCAAAGAAGATTCTCAGAGCTGAAGTTTGTTTATTTGGGTGTGAGGTGATCAGAGTTGTATAGGGTAAATAATATATTGTCATTTGGAATACACAAATTTCATATGTGTTCCGTGTATGCAAACATCTGTGTAAATGTTGGATTACAGGAAATGCAAGGCAGAAATTGTTGAACACATAGCTAAAACAGAAACGTTTTTCATGTTTTTAGTAATAACTGACAAAATGTAAACATGATGTGTATAATGTGTGAAGACTGAAGTCCAAATATCAAATAAACACTTTCACAAAAGGTGCAAGTATAACAAAACAAGTGGCATCCTATAACGTGGTCTACTTACTTTTTTATTTGCATTGTTGATTTCACATTTAGAGTTCATTGTCTGTAATGGCTATATTCAACCTTGCCCCGCTTCTAGGAAAATTGTTGATTTTGTGAGCAGCTGTGTTGGTGTGGGTGAAAGATGTTGCTGTTCATTAAATAATATCATTATAAAAAATGTAAAAATATATAAGGGAATTACAGGTATATATCATAATAAGTCAAATAAAAGAGCACTCACATCTATGTTATCTTTATGAAAACTGTTTGAATTTTCTAGGGTTTTTGTGTATTTTCTTAATTTTTTTGGTAGTTGGAGGTTTTGAATTATGAAGAATTTGGTTATTTAATTAGTTCCTGGATTCATTTATTTTTAGAATGATGAAATGTACAAAATGTTGGCAAGTATAATCCAACAATAATACAAAATGGTATAACCATACAAGTTATGATATCACTGAAGCAACACAAAAATAAAATTATAACACAGTAACCTTACACTAATAATGAAAAACATAACATACAAGAGCCAAGAAATGGTGACACTGGGGCTCTTGTCTTGTTTGACAGCAGGATCCCAAACAATGTGAAAAAAAATCTACCTCTCACTCCATTTGTTGATCAAAAGTCCTGTCTTCAATTCAAAAAGTGACTCCTATAAGACTTACGTTTCCTGATTATGATGTGCACTCATTCATTAAGTATCCACTTAATAATATTGCATTTTTCATGTTTTGTGCAAATGACTAGACAAGTGATATGTGGATTATGTAACATGAGTAACTCAGGATATTTTGTCTGATTCTCATGTACATTTTCCACATTGTTTGCCGTTGTACAGCATTGGCCACTAATGGCTTCTATTACATAATAAACTTTTTTCTCTACATTCTACATGAAAATATGAGATTACATTTTTTTCTTGATGACTGCTGCAAAGTACATGGGGTAAGTAATATAAAAAAGAATTCATTTTTTGGTGGAGTATTCCTTTAATTGAAAGGTCATGCAAATAGAATAGAATATTTTCAGCACTAAATTTTGCATTAGTTGGTTTAACACTACCAACAGGAAATCAAACACAATTGTGATCATTTTAATATTACTATTATGTACACATTGTAAGGATAGGTTTTATCAATTAATACAACATGCATTTAACTGATATGCCATTTTTTGTTTTTTGTTAATTTTTAACAGGAACAGGGTGTACGGATATTTGTTCTTTTGTATAAAGAAGTCGAAGTTGTTCTTGGTCTCAATAGTGAATACACTAAGAAAACCCTCATGGGACTTCATCCTCATATTAAGGTGCGTTTTTTTCCTTTAATTTTATGAATCTGTCTCTCTCAGACTTGGCAGTACATGTTCTTTGTATAGTGGGAGGTGAGAAGAACTGGCAGGAGCTTCACTGGCTTCCCATAAACTTTATATTTAAGCTACTTTATGTAAAATGTACATCTTGCAGTCACCTAAAGATGGTGGTGTGGGAGGATAGTGCATCTGGTATGCTTATTTGAGGCTATACAGTTCTATGTTTTGGCAGTTTGGAAATGTTTGAAACACCTGCAGATAATATCCATTAGCAATGACAAATGGAAATAAGAATTTCACTGTCTGTTTTGTCTTTATTTTTTAAAATAATTTCTTTTAAGATGTCTAAGGTATTTTCCACCAGACTATTAGGTAACTCATTACACGTGCTATAACTGTAATCTTCTGATTGAATAAATACTTTCTACCATTTATTTGAAATTTACCATTAACTTAATCCCATCAGTGCTAACCTATTATTGTTGAAGAAATTAAAAAAAAAATTTGACTGTGTCTTGATAATGGGAGCAGTACTTCTCAGGACACCACTTTACAAAGTCAGTGAAAAATTAGTATTTTCTAGTATCCTAGATGTGCTTGTATGTGATAGTTGCCCTGTTCTCTGTCAGCACTATCAGAAACTTTTTTCAGTTTCATTATTGCATTCATAAGCATGGTTGTGTTAACGTTTGGTTTAGGTATTTCTTAGGCGAGGAATATTTCAATCAACATGCACTACCTCAGGGAAAGTAGATTCTGATCCCAAACCTCTGCTTGAATCAGTGTTTTTGCCTTATAGCTGTCTGATTTTCTGCACTTTTATTCATAGCGTCATGTTTTGGCAAATTTGTGTTTGAAATGCCCATTGGCAAAGTTCTGCTATTGTTGCTGCTTTGGAAATACTCCATTCAATGTTTGCAACTAGATAATCTAAGTTTGTGTATCTAATGGGCAACATATTACTTAGAATACTGTTGACTTTGGTGAGGAAGATGAATGACCTTCAAGTATGCCAAATATTGCCAATACCAGAACTTAAGTTATGTTCCTCACAATCCATCATTTAGAAACATTTGCTTATGTCTAGACAGATTTCACCAGATGCTATAAAAATGACAGATTTGTGAATAAATGTGTGCTAGAATTTCACCAGGCTTACTAACTTACATTAACATGATGACAGGTTACCTTCTTCAGATTAAAACTTCTTCCTGTCTAAAGAAACATTTTTTGCAATCTGTCTTAAATACACTTACTTCTAGTTAGCGCTGCCATTCTGGATTACATACTGGATACAATTTACTGTTTTTTTATTGCAACATATTAGTCACTGGTTGCAATATATATATTTAGGATTGTTTCCAGGATCATACATTAGCTTTTTGTAATGAAAGGCACACATGTATAGACATATAGATACTTCTGAATCTGGACCTATCAAAACTTTATTTTTAGCCAGTATGCTGGTTAATTGCTATTCAGAGAAAACCTAAAGCACGTATTTAGGTTCTGCAGCTTAGGAGAGAGCACTGTGTGGAATTAGATTAGAATTTTGGTTTACTGTTTTGTAATTTTGCCATTTCTTATTTTTATGTTTATCTCAGTGATGTCACCATTTGTAACATTTTATACTTCTGTTGCTGTAATGCCTTACACTGATATATACAGCTGCATATGATGTCACATGGTCATATAGTCATAGCCTTCGTCCTTAAAAAAGTAAGCCATATGTTTAATAATGACCTACACTTTGTTTTTCCAAGAAGGACTTTTAGCTACTAAGGCTAGTTTCTTTGAAAATTTAATTACAGATTATCCATCACTCGATTAAACGTCAGTGTACGTTAACTGTCAGGACCAAAAAAAAAAAAATAGGCCTTACCTATTACTGTACTACTACTGCTGTTTGGTATGCTGTGAGCTATGCACATTGCAACATCTCTCTCATGCTAACGTCAAGTGTTCTTCCCCAGCACCACGTGTCATGCCACATTTTGAAACCACAATGTCAGTTACGTACAGCAGTTTTAATAGAGTTTCATAGCTTTTCTCTTTTGTTATAATGAATCTACTATACGTTATTATGGCCGATAAACATATGTGTGTGGTGTTGGAATTGTCACAAAAAATTGAAATTATTAAACATTTACGAAATGGCAAAAGTGCTTCCAGTATTGCTTCAATTTACAGAGTCGGTAGAACAACAGTGAGCGATATAAAGCATGATACTGACAAAATTAAAAAATGTGTTGAAAATGGAAACCACTGACGATAATGTATTCTGTATTAATGTTAATGTTCTTTTGTATTGTAATTTTTAAAAAAATTTTGTTATATTAGTCATTCAGTCATCGTCCAACCTGCTATATCCTAACACAGGGTCACGGGGGTCTTCTGGAGCCAATCCTGGCCAGCACAGGACACAAGGCAGGAACAAATTCCCAGGCAGGGCACCGGTTTTGTTATATTATGTTTTATTAATATATTGTGATAAGCAGGCAGTTTGTGATGTGCTGTGCGGGAGCAGAAAGAGTGGAATGAATGCTGTAAGTGATGGGTGAAGAGCTTCTGTTCTGTAAGGGGCAGACACATCTGTTAGTGACAGGAGAAGTTAGGAGAAAAAGGAAGGTACGGCCGAAGGAAGTTTTGAGTAGGGAGTCAGGAGACAATTAGCAGGAGTGTTTGCAGTATAGAGAAAAAAGAACGTAACGTGGCAGGAGATAAACTGATTAGTAGGGAAAGCTCTCTTTTATTGTTTTGGAGGTGTGCTCCGTAACTCCAGTAATGGAGTATAAGACAGGGCACCATTTGTTACGGAATGAAAACTCCAAGTAAAATCTAGAAAACTCCAGTACCTCTGAGTTGTCTTTGCTTATTATGCTGGTCATTAAAATATTGTATACATTAATTAATTTTCTTAATACTATATTATATTTTGATAATATAGTTTTGTTTTGTACGTAAATACGACTATTTGCTAAACTAATCTGCTTTTTAAAGTAGCTGTTCTGTTGTCTGTGTTTTCTTTTACCACGGCCTCGGTCTTGACACCTGACAGATAATTGAGGTTTTACTGTATTTGGTTTTCTTTTGGTTTACAGTCCTGCCTGTCTTTTGATTTTTGATTCTTCTTTATCTGTTGGCTTTGGTTTCTATGTTTCTTAATATTTCCTGACTGACCACTCTTTTGGATTTTCCCATATAAGCTTCTCTCCACTATGAAGTAAATATTTTGTGTCTTTTTATTCAAAACTCTTGTGGCAGTGCCACTTAAAACAGACTATGATTCTAATATGGCTTTTCAGATACTGCAATGACTCATCCATGGCTCTAACCTTGCACCAATATTTGCTGTGAACAGTCTAGGTCTTTATGATTTTCAGCGGGATTAAGCAACTTTTCAAATGCATTTACTGTATGTAAAGTGTCATTGTAATGTTATTTTCTGTAGCTACTTTGTGGGTACAGATATTTAGCCTTTTTCCAGTTGTAAAATTTGAAGGCTTTCTTGGTTTCTGCTTAATATATGTAATCTATATCTTAAGTGACTGTTTTGGTTTTGCTCCTGTGTTTTTTTTGTGTTAGTGATCAGACTCATGAATTGGTTTTCTCTCGTATTGTTACACAAACTACAACACTGTTGTCAAAATATTGTTTCCATGAGCACTATTTTTAAACACTTTCTTGTTTCAGTTGGTTTTATCTTCTATGATTCTCACTTTTTGTGGGAAATAGACCACACGTCAAGTGAAAGCAGTTTTTACAGTTCAGTACATTTACTGTAACTTCGAAACTTCAATCCACAGCAAGAAAGCATAAAAGCACATACCATGTTTATTAAAAGAGCCCTCATTTTCTAAGCCGCAGTCCCACTATACCACATACCTTTCCCCTTAAACCTCCAGCTATGCGGGAAGACTCCATTCCTTAAACAACCTGCTGTAATTGGTGGCACAGATCCGCGGCTTGGCCCTACACTGCCCTAAAAATAAGAGCAATAAAACCCACTCATAACACCAAAACACCAAGTCCCCTTTAAAAACCAAGACATTAAAAGAAACAAGAACTTAAAATGACAATAAATAAATGTCCATTAAAAAGTTCAGTTCTTAAAGTCCTTTTCTGGCTTGAGTCCCATGGTTTCTGTACAGTCAGGCACCTGTCCCTCTTGCCGTTTCCTTCTTCAGTTCTCACTGCCTCGACTCATCCCACGGCAGCCACCAAATGTGATGGTGCATTTTGGCTCCACGCTACCTGATTGCACCGGGAGCCTCTTGAGTCCAACACTGTCGATAGACATGACCGGATGAGCCAGGCAAACGAGGACATCACACAAAGCAAGGGGAAGGTGTAAAAAATGCTCCAGTGCTTTTATTTTTAAACAAATCACACAAAGAATGTTCAAAAATTGTGCAGTGCAAAAGTTCAATAAATAAATAATCCATAGAAAGAAGGTGATCAGTGAAAGTTAAAACAATACATTAAATAATCCTTTAAAATGAGGTTAAAACATGGCAGGAAACTGTCCTTAAAAACCAAGAGCCCAGGTGCACTCCTTAAAAAGCTGATGGCTTCTTGGCTTAACCTTCATGGGTTCTTGAAGCCAAGCTGGTGCGTAATCTGCAGTTCAAACACCCTTCTACCCTGCTCCTAGTAGCCTTCTCTGGCAGGGCACCACATCAAGCATTTAACTCCCGCTGTCAGGCTTGCGCCCGTGCATTTCATGGCACCACCCACAGGACTTGTCTTTGGGCCTCTCAATCACCTGCGGCTGTGCTGCCGCTCTTTGGTGAGTCGCTCCAACCGAGCAACGCTTCTGCCTGTCCAGCTCTCTGGTCCCAGCTGAAGTGGCTATCAGCCCCCAAGTGCTGGTCACAGGCTCCCCTGACTCCTCCGCCTCTCATCATTTCACTCGCACTAGATCTGTCCATCTCCTGCCTTCCCTCTCTCCATCTTTCAATCTCTTTTTGTTTTCTTTATCGTTTCTCTTGATCTCTGATCCCTCTCTGATCCCTTTCTGATCTTGTGCTCCCCTTTTATATGCTGGGGAGCGGTTGCAGGTGCGATCATCTGATTGCTGCTGATAAGGAGACAATAAGGAAAAGCAACACACAGACGACTGACCACCTCGCACCAACCCAGAGACAAGCTGTCTTCTCAACAGATCGCTCACACCTGCTCCACTTCGCAGCGTGAGCGCGTCCATTATTTATTCATTCAAAAACGGGTCTCTGTTTCTTAAGCTGTGGACCTGCCCTTTCACACACTGACAGGCTTAGCACAAGCAATAGGTTTCTGATGTGCAAATTATTAGAAAGAATTTATGACAATGTTATGATATCAGGTAATTTAAGGAGGTAATGCAATTGGGAGATAGCACCAAAAAGGACAGGTAATAACCAAAAAGGCTGACAGGGGCCTTATACTGGTAGACAGGAAAACACCCTTACTGTCCAGGTACTCATACCAAAGTTGTATGAATGATTTATACTGTACCTTTGACAAGATGATGTGAGGTACCATACACTCCAGGTTGACCTTACTTAGCAACAGCACGGCAATCATCAACAGAAACGTCTCAAAATAGTGGTGTCAATAAGTAAAATAATGGAGAATACATTTCATTTTTAACATTGTTAAAAACATAATAAAACAAGTAATAAACTTAACAACTGGATTCCTGGCCTCCAAAACCCTGAAATATTTGTAGAGACCAATAAACCATTTAGAAAAATTAAAAACAAAAACAACTACAAGAATAAAGTAAAAATTGTAAAACCATCTTAAATAGGAATTGCGTGATGAAGTCACACAGAGACTAGCAATGGATGTCATTGCCATGAAAAATAAAGTCGTGATCATGACAAACTAGCACAAAATATATATAGAATATGCAAAAAGTGGAATCAGAGACCCCAAAACTCAAATAGACAGAAGCACAGACATCTATTTTGGCCTTGGCAGTTTAGCAACAGTTATTGAGGACTTTGTTGCAAGTGTACCTATATATTGTTAAATCATTTTGTAATGTATAAACAGTATCTTTAACATTTGTCATTTCTTAATGTAACATTGTTTACAAGTTAACGATTTTACCATTTCTCTTATAGGTAATCCGACACCCTGATCATGTGCCATCAACAGCATTACTGTGGGCTCACCATGAGAAAACAGTCATAATTGACCAGTCAATCGCTTTTCTTGGAGGCATTGACCTTGCTTATGGCAGATGGGATGATCATCAGCATCGTCTCACTGATGTTGGCAGTGTTCGGAGAAGTCCACAGCCCAGTCCTGTACTCTCGCCTAAACTTACCAGGGTAGGTCATTTTAATCATCACGTTGTATTTTTTGATGTTAGCAGGTATAATTAACATTGGCTTACTATGTGCAGAAGAACAGAAGTCATTTCAGCTTCAAAATGTTTGCAGCCTACAAGAATTTTAAATATCAAAATAAAAGTTTCATTAAACTAACAAAACAGAAGAAAAAGTAACAAAGCCAGTAACATGCAAAGCACCGAATTATCAAACGACAACTAAGTTTTCTTTTTAATATTCAGTTCTTTGTGTACTTTTTCTCAAGTGCTTTGGTTCACCTTAGATTCGGTCTTTCACATTTCTCTGCTTATACAATTTCTTGCCAGCTTAACTTTGCCAAATTCATATTCTGTCTCTAAACTGGCTTAGGACCTTTTAACCAATACTTTAGATTTGCTTTCCAAGTCAGCTTACTCAGCAATGCTCTCTGATAACCACAGCCTGACCATCACCCTTAAAGAGGTAGGTGTCGATAGTGTATCTGGATGTTCTGCTCTCTGTTATGTAGAAGGGCCTCATCTATACCATAATTTTTTTTATTTTGATCACCAGCTGATACTAAAACGATTTTGGGAATCCTGTAAGCTTCTGTGCCACATTTTTCTGATGCCCTTAGAAAATCTACTTCTGAGAAACTCCTAATATTGCTAGGCCTTACTGTTCAGTTGCAGCATCTTTGTACTCAAATGGCATTTTGAATTGAGTAAGCACTTGTGAGTGTTTCAACATTATGGCTTCTGACGCTGCTTCACCTTGTCCAGTACCACCTAACAGGCCTGACTAGCCCAAGCAACACTTTTTCATGCCAGGCACAACATTACACGTGTCAAATCTACTGCACCACATGGTGTGTGTGAACACACCTAGTGCATAGTTCACTAAGTTCAGTTGAATTATATATAAAAAGAGGTTTAGCTCTTATCATTTGGTGCCATTATGTGGTTAATCCAAGTACTGCAACTTTAAAAAATAAGAAAAAGTAACAGAAATATAAATAAAAAAGCAATGTGATAAATGTACCTATTTTGTATATCAGATGTTAGAGTGAACCTAATCGTAAGACATAAAAAATGGCTACAAGTCATTTGTTATGAACACCTTCATAGTATAAAGTTTGGTACATTCATTTTACATAGCTAGTGTGTGTCTCTCTCTCATGTGACCCATCTGACATTCATGTGTCACCCATCTGGCAAGTGTCACAGCTTCCACTTTTCATTTCCCGGTGGCCATTTGGAGATGAGCTAGGTCACACTAAATACATCAATGATCCTGGTGGCTCATAACTCTTTTGGCTTCAGAGCCTGGAACCAGTATTTCTGTGCCAGAAAAGAGACACTCGCTTTTCTTAATTGAGCACAAATGGGGTTTTATTTTCGATTTGGCAACCCTAACTTTAAGTACGATTGCCTTTTTAACCCTTTTATTGGTGACAACATAAATCCAAGGCTTTATATAGTGAGAGAGTCATGAGTCATGCACAGATGTCCAAAATCTGGAGGGACCTTGGGAAGAGCCGCTATTTGTCTGAATGTTGAGTCTAAAATATATTTTTTAAAAATATTGTTCAGCAAGGAAGAATTAGTTTTTGTAATGAAAGTGAAATCTGCATTCTGAAATGGGTAATTGTTTCTACAGATATTAAACAAAAATGCCATGTAATTTCTAAATATCTATCTATATCTATATTTTTATTTATCTATACCTATATATAATATATTATTTACACACACCTCAAATGTACTTCTGAATATAATGAATACATATTATATATACAATAATCTAGTGCAGATGCAAGACTTCCAATTAATTCTTTTTAGCAAGTCAGAGCTTAGGAGGTGAACAGCAGCTCTTCATGAAGTAAAAACACTGCTGTACATAAGACACAAAGATTTCATTAGATAGATAGATAGATAGATAGATAGATAGATAGATAGATAGATAGATAGATAGATAGATAGATAGATAGATACTTTATTAATCCCAAGGGGAAATTCACAATTATGATCCATTCATTATTATGATCCATTCACCCTGTGATGGCAGGCAACAGTTATGCAGTGCAATAAAGTGATGCCATCCATTTATATTGCTTTTGTTAAAGTCTCGTTATCTATTATAGCATCACAGGGAGCTGGAACTCACCCCAGCAGCATCAGATGTATTGCAGTAATCCATGCTGGATGAAATGACAGCACATCTCATGAAACACTTCCTCACACACCCATACTCGATCACACCAGTTCAGATCAAAAATACCAATTAATCTGTAGATATTTGATCTGGCAATAAATCACAAACTTGTACATTGTTTATATTTTAGGTTACTGAAGAAACAGTTTTATAAATTACCAAAATCATGCCTTTTTAAAAAATTTGTATACTGTATTAGGTCTTAAATATCTTTATTATTATTTTATTATTATTGTATTAGATAAGAGAGAGAGCTTGAACCTGTGCTGACATTCAAAAGGCAAAGATTTTGGTCATCATCAGTATATAGTAAGAAATAAACTATAACCATCTGACAGAGATTTCATCAATGGAATAAAAGATGCAACCTAAGAAAGTCTATTAACAATTACTAATATTGTTGTTTTTCATTGTCAAGTTGAGAGGTTGGTTATAAAATCCATTGGACCATCACTCCAGGGTCTGTCATGGGGTTGTATTGGTTGTAAAAGATATAATGTTGAAAATGTTTATAGGCCTTCACCTGCTTCTCTACCTTTTTAACTGTTATATAGATACCGTATATTCCTGCTACATATTTGACATGCTTGAATATATTCTATAATTATTATGATCCTGCCGCACACACAGATTTCAAAAAGGTGATACAAACCTTGATAATAAATAAAAGGTAGAAATAGCCTCTTTACAGGTATCGACCCACAAGTAGGCCTACCACTAGCAGCCTAACCCCAAACTAAAACGGCAGACATACAGCCTGCATAAGCGAAGGCTTTTAAAAATGTCCAGAATGGATGAGAGGAAAACTGTTGAAAACTTCTAATACAGGGCAAATAATACAAAATTTCTTTATAATTATGGATTTATTTGAAGAGCACAGAAAAAGAATGGCAAGAACAAAAGAGCAAAAGTAGCTTTAGTAAACACATCTAATAAACAGCAAACCAAAAACAGATCTATATAAATAAAGCAGAAGTCAAAAGCAGGATATTTACACAAAACAGAATTGCAAAGCAAAAACAAACCAATGCCAAGGCTGCAATGTCAACTCTACCTTCTTCCTTTATATTGACACATGTACAATAGACCTCACCCCACTGGTCATACATGCATTGGCAGAAAAATCTCTTTAGAGGTAGTAGTCCTGCCAGCCACAGGATTTATCACAAAACTGTAGAGAATGATAAATTATTTGTCTTTTGCGTATGTATGCAGAATTAACACTGTAAAAAATTCAATTCAGATGCATACAGGTAAGCAATAGAACAAGTGACATGGAAAGAAATTCTTCTGTATCCACTATGAATATGACTTTTCATCCACGGAGGGTGACGGGTAATGGGACGATGTAATGAGCAGGACCCAATCAGGTAATAGTTTTTTGAAAAAGTGCATTTTCACCAGTCCACATTACAACGCTGAGTCTGTGATTTCAGAAGAATGTAGCACTGGAGAACGTTTTCAAAAGTATCCATTTTCATGAGTTGAAAACAATGGAGAATTGTGGATGAAAATTTTTAAACAAAAATGTTCAAGTGTGAATGGGGCCATAGACAGAACAAAACAATATATTAATAACATAATATGAAAAATAATAATTGAAATATAATAAAATGACTTAATAAACAATCAATAATCTTAAACCAGGGTAACAACCATGGATATCCATGACAATAATATCCTGTCTCATGGACTTCCATCAAACTTATCTTTTATTTTTTTATGGATTTCTAGGATTTCCAGGATAACCCACTAACATACTGGCTCTAACACCTTTGTATGAGTTTTTTCTAGAACAGATTCCAAAGCCATCCAAAACCTGGGCTGGCACTAATCACTTCTTTTACCACCGTTAAGATTTCAGAAAAAGACGAATAAAGCACCACAACAGATTTTTCAGGCAATGACATCACAAGTGCCTAAGAGATGCTTTTGTTAACAACAATGTGACTGCTGCTATCCAAGCTTCACAAAATGGTTAAATAAGTGGAAAGAGTTAAATTAAATAAACAATCTTAACAAACATCCAAAAAAAATTATAATCTATAATAATAAAAGGCAAAGCCCTCACTGACTGACTGACTGACTCACTGACTCACTCATCACTAATTCTCCAACTTCCCGTGTAGGTGGAAGGCTGAAATTTGGCAGGCTCATTCCTTACAGCTTACTTACAAAAGTTAGGTAGGTTTCATTTCGAAATTCAAAGCGTAATGGTCATAACTGGAACATATTTTTTGTCCATACACTGTAATGGAGGAGGCGGAGTCACGTATCGCGTCATCACGCCTCCTACGTAATCACGTGAACTAAAAACAAGGAAGACATTTACAGCACGAAGGTAAATGACGTTAATTTTTGACTGTCTTTTAATACTGTGTAAGCATACATATTAACACATGTGCAATTAAACGTGTGCATTTACGGGGTGATTTCTCAGGCTTAAAAGCTCACCTTTTATCAAACGCGGGAAGAAAGGTAACTGACGTTGTTCACTGTCTTTTAATACTGTGTAACCATACATATTAACACATGTCCAATTAAACGTGTGCATTTATGGGGAGATTTCTCAGGCTTAAAAGCTCGCCTTTTACTAAAAAGGTAAATGCAAAACTATTTTCAATCAGTTTATTGAAACGCTCCCGTTAAGGATTGCAATAACATATTCGCGAGATAAAAGAACGAAGTAGGAGGAAATGGAGGAACAGCCGCAAACAGCGAAGAGCAAAAAATTAAACAATTGAGAACGGAGCGAGTTAAGCATACAAGCATGTTCATAAGGGAAACAAAGCACGGTGTAAAACGTAAGTTTCAATTAAGTTTATAGAAACGCTCCCGCTGCGGATTGCAATAACATATTCGCGAGATAAAAGTTTAATGAGAAGACACGAGGTATAAACGAACCACACGCCGTGGCGCAACGTTAGGGGCAACAGTTTCAACCATTCTATGATCTGCTTCTCGCAACTGAAAGACGGCACATGGCGGATGTTAGCCGACTTGCTGACCGCAACGTTAGGGGCTTCAACTATGGCGCTGACGCCACATCTCAGTGCCAACACTTTGCAGACTGTACTTAAAAGACACGCCCTCCTCACTGGACAGTTAAAAACACCAATCAAACTAACGATGACATCAAGTATTACCCAATCCAAAGTAGGAAAGGAGGCATCTTCATAAAATGCGTGTGGGATGATTTGCATGAGACGCTGCTTTAAAAAAAAAATGATAAAAAAAATACGGGATAAATCCCGTCCAGTATTGATTCAAAACGGGACGCGCAATGTCATTCTCAAACGCGGCACGATTCCGTATTTTAAAGGACGGGTGGCAACCCTACAGTGCCAGGTAACCACCCATACAATCAGATTGTGATTCAGACTAGGAATGCAATGAATGTAATTACCCCGATCTACATACAAGGCGAAAGTCTTGCAACATTCAAAGATGATGGTTTGGGATAAGTACACCATACAACATAAAAGAGCTTATGAAGCCTTGAACCGAAAAAAGCAAGATCTCAGAGATCGTAAAAAAAAAAATAGGAGGTAATGTCGTTTTACTCGCTGTAGATTTTAGTCAAACATTACCAGTTATTTCACGAGGGAGACCAGCAGATGAACTCAACGCGTGTTTAAAATCCATGCTTCTCCCACGCTCGGTTATATGTCGCGTGTTCTCGGGTAGGTGCACCAAAAAATGTATACATTTAAGCATGTAATGGGCAAACAAAAAATGAGGTATACCCGAAGGCACTGCAGTAGTACTTCATGTAACTTTACTTCTTAAATGTTAATGTTTTACTGTTTAATAATTTATACGCTTCTTATATGTTGTTCAAATTCTTTTATCAAAATAACACTGACAGCGCAATGCACGATAACATGGAGTGAATACACCATACGCATCCGCCCACGGCTGCCCTGCTGTGCGCAGATAGGAGTTGATTCTACAATAAAATAAAATAAAGATAAAAAGAGTAAAACAATCATCACCCATAAAGCGTGTGTGTGTGTATATATGTGTATATATATGTTGATATGTGGATGTGTATATGTATATATATATATATATATATATATATGTAGATATGTATATATATGTGTATATGTATATGTATATATATGTTTATATGTGTGTGTGTGTATTTTATATATATAAAACACAGCAACACTCATAACAATGACAACACAATTACATTGACAATCATGTTACGTTATTTTTAAAATGTTTCCTTTTTTTTTCATAACCTCTTTAACACACTACTTCTCCGCTGCGAAGCGCGGGTATTTTGCTAGTAAACAATAAACGGGTTCCTTGAGTACTACAACTATCACGACAACACTGAATGCTACAATATTATTTGATGAATAGTAGAGTGGTAAATGAGGTGTCATGGTTTTTCTCGGGTTCCATCCATGCGGTTTGTGGTGACTGAGTGTTGACAGAAAGTACTGTCATAAGGTATTTCTTCTCATAAATGTTCTGCATTGTTGAAAGCTTGGTTTAACCAATGATTGAGCTATTTTACCCTTTATCTGTAGAGTGCAGTTGTCATTCCAGGTAATGATGTAGCTAGTTGATATGTTTTTGGCTATTGAACACTGACTTTTGGCTATTGACTGTTGCCTTGGCTGAGATACAGAATGTTCTTCTTTATTGATTTAGGAAAGTTTATGTTTGTGCTTTTCTTGCCTTCATGCAAGTTTATATTTTATTTGCAGTGTTTGCTCTTCAGACTTTGTTTTGACAGCCAGTATGGGAAGATTAATAATTTTTTCAGAATTTTTTCATCTTTTTTTCAGTTTCATGGTATCAATTTTGAGCATGTGAAGGGGTAAGGGTTGGCAGAAGGAGTTTGTATTTTCTTTAAAGTGTGTTCAGAAGGTGGCAGTGCAGGGAGAAATGGATATATCTGGCCAGGCATAAAGGGTAAGTAATTCATCAGTGTCCTCACCACTTAACCTGCAACTGCTCCAGGGGCGCTGTACAATAGCTGACCCTATGCTTTGACCCCAAGGGGCATGTGATAACTGCATTGCATTGTACCTGTACAATGACAATAAAGTTGAATCATTGTCATTAATCTAATTAAAATAAGTGTGAAAAAATTATAAAACTTTTATTCTGAAAGGGAGTGATGATAAAATACATATTCAAATAAGTAAGGTAATTTAACTAAATACAGTTTGGACAGTGGCATTTGCAAAACAAAATAAAAAAGACCAAAGTATTAATAGGGAGCAAAACACCATCTTGGCTTTAAGACATATGGTCATGTGGTGTAGTGAACAGGAAAAAAAGTAGAGAAGCAGGTGAACATATATAAACATTTTTTTTATAATTTTATTGATTTTATTGAAATCACACAACATTCCATACAAATAGATTATTTTTTACAAAAACAGAATCAAAAACAAATCAACCCCACACCCTGAGAAAGAGTGCATGGCCAGCAGAGTAAAACGTAAAGCTAGTAAAAATAAGTAAATAGGTAAATTAATAAGTGAATAAAGATAAATGGAGAAGAAAAAGAAAAGGGGAGAATCTGCTTCCTCAGTGCTTTAAATGCTTAATCTAAAATGTTATTGATTAGATCCTGCCACTGACTTAAAAGAGGAGAGTTAGGATTCTTCTAATTTAGCAAGATAAGTCTGCGTGCCAATAATGTAGTGAAGGCAATCACAGTTTGTTTGTCCTTCTCCACTTTAAGCCCATCTGGAAGAACACCAAACACAACTGTTAATGGGTTAGGAGGGATTGTGACACCAAGGCTGTCTGAAAGGCATTTAAAGAATGTTAATTTGGTGTAGGTCCAAAACATGTGACCCAGTGAGGCTGGAATTTGATTGCAGCATTCGCATGTTGGATCTTTCCCTGGAAACATTTTGGACAATTTTAAACGAGACAGATGTGCTCGCTATATAATTTTGAGTTGAATAATTGTATGCTTTGCACATATGGAACTCGAGTGAATTCACCGCATTGCTACCTTCCACTCCTTTTATATGATATGTTGAGTGAGAGATCTTTTTCCCATTGTCCTCTTGGATCTTTGAAAGGGAGGGACTGTAAAATATTTTTATATATTGCAGAAATGCTGGCTGAGTCCTCGAGACTGAGCAATATTTTTTCCGGTATAGAGGTAGGTGAGAGGTGAGGAAAATCGTCCAGGTTCTGTTTAACAAAGTTTCTAATTTGAAGATAGTGAAAGAAATGTGTTACTGGAAGTTAAATTTGGAATGTAATTGTTCCTAGGAGGCAAAGAAGTTGTCTATGTACAGATCTCTAAGTGATTTAATCCCATATGTTTTCCAGACATTAAAAACTGCATATGTTTGCAAGGGTGGAAAAAGGTGTATCTCATGCAGAGGTGCCACAGATAAAAGCTTCTCCATCTTAAAATGCTTCCTACATTGGTTCCATATTCTGAGTGAGTGAAGCACAACTGGGTTATTAGTATATTGGCGATAACCTGCATTTATTGGGGCACAAAGCAAGGAACGTAAAGGAGCACTGCAGGATTTTATTTCTATTGCAGACCAAGCCTGCATATGTTCATCTATTTGTGTCCATGTCCAGGATTTTGTAGTTTGTATGTTTGCTGCCCAGTAATAAAACTGAAAGTTAGGTAGAGCCATGCCACCTTCAGCCTTAGGTCTTTGTAGGGTCGCTCTTTGGATACGTGCAAATTTTGAATTCCAAATAAATGAAGTTGTGGTTGAATCTAATTTCTTAAAAAATTATTTATTGATGTATATTGGAATGTTTTGAAATAAAAAGAGAAGCTTCAGAAGGATATTCGTCTTAACAATGTTAATTCTTCCAGCTAAAGTAAGATGAAGGGTTGACCATCTATGCAAATCTTGCTTAATTTTTTTCATACAGATGGCAACATTTTATTGAATAAAGAGCTTTATGTTTATTTGTGATGTTTGCCCCTAGGTATTTAAACTGGTCTGCTATGATAAAAGAGAAGGTGTCCAATCTAATATTGTATGCTTGAGAATTCACTGGAAAGAGCACACTTTTATTCAAATTAATTCTGAGACCAAAAATCTTCTGAAATTCTGTTAGTGTTGTTAAAGTTATTGTACTGTTCTTAGGCTCACAAAGAAAGCAATAAAAGTACATAAGCAGCAGTCGGGTGAAGGCCATGGCCTGCTTTCTTTTACTGATTTTGTAATTGTTCTTTGTTTCACTTCATTCCTTTCCCTTGTGATGCCAAGACGAAAGGAGTGGTGTTATAATGTCATTGTCCTTGTGTTGTTTATTTATTTATAAATTAATTCATTTGTAATTTTATTTATTTCTGTTGCCACCTTGGGACCTGTGGTAGCCTTTTTCCATTAACAATTGCCATGGATAGCACTCCTAGAAACTTTGTAGCTTACATAAATTGTGCAACAGTATAAAGACCATATTATCTCAGTTTGACATATTCCATTCTAAATGTTGCATATTTTTTTTAATTTTTTTCACCTTTTGCACCAGTCCCAGCAAGCATACAGCGCTAGGCAGGACCAATCCCTGGATGGGGTGCCAGCTTATCACTACCGCTGCGCCACCTTGCCCATACATTTAATTATTAACAGTATACTTTATTAAAAATTAAGCTAAAATTTATCTGTATAATGTAATATATCTACTTTAATACATTTCATCTTAAAAATGATATCAAGGGCTCCAAGAAGATAGCGTTTGGAAAGCTAAATCGACTCAGAAGCTTCTATTAAATTGAATTGTATTCCTTTATTCTTATTGTATGGTACAATGAGATTCAATTTGCAAATACTCCATAAACTTATTTTTCTATAAAATGATAAAATAATAATAATATGATTAAAAACAATGAAAAATATACAATATGAAAGCATAAGTACAATATACATGTACATATAGTACAGATAGTTCAAATGGTTCATAAAGTGGCTCAGGTTGTGCAGTATTACAACTGTAGTGCAAGTTTACAATGAGGTAATTGTACTTATAAGTACAATGAGTTCTACCAGCAGCACTTGATGGACTGATTGAGTGCATTTATAGTTCTTGGGATGAAACTGTTTCTGAACCACGAGATCCCCATAGGAAAGGCTCTGAAGTGTTTGCCGAATGGAGGAAGTTCAAATAGACTGTGGCATGGCTGAGGTAGCATATGCTATAAATGTTCTCTAGAACTAAATGCTGTAGTCCAATAATCCTCTGCACTCTCGACATAGAGCTTTTCGACCAGCTACTGTACAGCTGTGATTCCACACTCAGAAACAGTGGGTTAAAATACTATGAGTGGGTCACTGAGAGTAGCAACGCTAAAGCAGCTATGGTATTTGGAACAGTTTGGACATTCCGTGGACCATTATATTGTTACAGGTTGATTACAATCAGATGCCTTAAATTTATAAATGATATGTGGTTAATTTCAGCGTATTTGATAAAGCTGCGTTAGGGATGTGAATCTAAAAAAGAAAGGAAACCACACAGGAACAGTAGCACTGCTTTGACGCTGGGTGTTGCCAGTTTTCAAAACCTTGCAGAAAACATGCATACGCAATGGATTGTGCTGCCGTGAGAATGTGTGTGGCTTTTGACATTTTGTGAACAAAAACTATTGATAATTTTTCAATCAACTTTATAATATTACCAATTACAAGCTTCTGATACTGTGCCCATTGGGTGGGGATTCTGCAGGTTAAGATTCCAACTCCTTGATCTCTCTGTGCATAGAGTATTCCTTCCAAACACTTGCACATTATGTTGACTGGAGACATTAAAATATTTTTCACTTTTATTTACTGTATATTCAGTACCTTCACAGAACAGTTTAGCACTGTGTTCCACAAGGTGATCTTCTCTAAAGTTCTGCCTGTGCTACACACCAGAAGAAGGGTAATGCTTAATGGGACAATCGAGTGCCTTTTGGGACAGGTGGGAAGTAAACTTCCAATACGGGTTAAATTTGACCCAGAGGGATACCAATGTATTATAAGGTGTTTGAGTAGATTAGTTGAGAAGAGAACTGGGAACTTTCGAGACAAAGGAGTTTAAATGTTCATTTAAGAGAATTAACATTAATTTTAATAAAACAGGGAATAAATAAAATCAACAATACACTAAAAACTTCTTGCCTTAAAGTAACGTTAGAGATGGAGTGGCTGTCAATCTTGCATTCTGTGGAGGGAGGAGAAGAGAAGGCATCAGTCTAATGGGTAATTACCATCATCCAAGATCTTAAACTGTCTCCCATGTGCATGTGCATGACACTGCATATAGCAGAACAAAGAAAAAGGTAGATATGAATGAAATCAGTAGCTTTTTTAGAGAGGAGAAGCCTGTCTAGATTTATTATTCTGTAATAACCAAGGTAGAGTTCAGGGAAAGAGGTATTCAAATGATTAGGATCCAGTGATCATAATCTAATAAGTTTTACAGTACAGTGTATTCACAAAACCTAAGGTTGCTAAATTTAATTTTAGTAAGGCAAATATTTAACAAATGAAGCAAAATCTAAATGAAACAACCTGGGACAAACGTAGGCATGGAGATGGCTGCAGTGGTTTGGTACTGTACTATCTATTACTTGTGCATACAATGCCAGTCAAGGTCATCCCAAAATTTAAGGAGAAATCTGCAGATGATGAATATTTGTGATAAGCTAAGTAAGAAATTGCAAATGAAAAAGTAGCTGTATGACACATACAAGACAATTAAGTCATTTATTAATTGTCGAGCTTATGAGAATACAAGGGCAATGATTAAAAAGGTCAAAAGAAAGGCTAAAAGGGGATGCAAATGAATACTGTGTAAAACAGAGGAGCTGGCCCACAGAGGTTCCTTCAGTATTTTAGTAGTAAAATAACATTCAATGTGGAGGTAAAGTGTACTAGGAAGAGTTGGGTAAAATTAATTAAACTAAAACTGAGAGAGAGAAGAGGCCGGAGTGAAAGTAGCATTTAAAAGAATGAAATCTGTTATGCCTAGAAGCATCCACTCTATCCAAGGGTCAACATTTTAAGAAGAGATATTGACCGGGTGATGTTTCAAAGTGTTTAAGGAAAAGGCAAAAACGAAAGAGAGTATGAAAAAGATGATTATAACAACCCTAGTAACTATAGGCCAGTAAATATCATGTGTAGCAATGGTGAATTAATAGAAGCAAGCATTAAAGGAAAGATTGAGCAGAACAGATAAAGTGCAGGCATACAAAAGAGGAATGTTTTCTTAAGTTTGCCTCTTTTTAACATTCTGTATACAAATGATCCAGAAAGGCTATTCTTCTGAAGATGGAGAGCACGAAGTATCACAACTGAGTAAGGTGCACAAGTAAGGTGCAACTGTATTCAGAACTGCTTGTCATCCATTATGTGGGTGTTGTTTAACTGCTTTCAAAAAAGATGGATAAACTTTCAGTTTCATAGACACCGCACAATCAAATATTGTGGCGTTTTGTGTCTTTCTAACTCCACAAATGCACACTAATCTATTTTTAGAGCCACAGCATCTTAAAATGGGTCTTCCATTTCTAATGGTACTTAATGTTTTAAGGAAAGCACTTGGAGTCTCATTTTATCATCTTCACATCCAGCAAACTGAAACGTGCAAACATAATGTCCAAGGCCAGACACTAGACATTTCCCGTTACTACAATATCTCTTTAATAGCTGTACTGGGGCTTTGGCTAATGTGATCCTAAACCATCTTTTAAAACATATAGTGTAATTTAACTTTTATTAGAAGTGTGCATTTTCAGAAGAAAATTTTAATAGATTTAATGCAAAACAAACAAAATATTGCTTATATACAAAAAAAAAAAATCAACAAATGCACTAGTTATTTATTGATTGTTTTTTTTTTTTTTGCTAGTTAAAATTCTGGATAGTGTCATGTGAGAATTGTGATACTCCAAGGATTATATTAAACATGAACTTTCTTAATGGATGAGTGAGTTTGCTAATTGCCTAAAGACCCACATGTAAATTATTTTGTATTTCCATAAACTTTCTTATATATTACTTGGTACTTGTTTTCTGTAATTAATTAGAAATCTCTAATTATATTCAATACTTTCATGCTCTTTTGTTAAAACAGTCCAGTACTTTCAGTTGTAATTTACATGAAACAGTTACAGCAATCAGGATAACCTTTAAAATTCTCTTAAGAAGCATAGTGATCTTTGACATAATTAAATTATGCATATCAGGAGGATACTGTTTTGACATTTGCCATTTTCAAATAGAAGCTGTGATCTTCTATGAACCATTACACATTAGTTATCATAAATACAGGTACTAATAGATAAGTCTTGTGGAGTTTGAATCAATGAATGAATTAGTCTGCAGGTAAGATCTTTTCAGTTTTTACTTTTCTAAGAGATGTGTATAGTAGGGAATTGGACAATATTATCACCTCACAGCTACATGAAAAGTTCTGGTATTTGGTAAGGAATCAAAGAGAAACAAAACTTTATGGGAACTGTACACACTATCAGTAAGATGTGTAAATATGTCATGTTCCATAACTTAAAGTACAAAACTGAAATATTCAATCGTTGCTGTGTTTTTGTGTTTTTTTTTTCTTTGCTGTCTATTGCTGTGAATTTCCCCTTGGGATTAATAAAGTATCTATCTATCTATCTATCTATCTATCTATCTATCTATCTATCTATCTATCTATCTATCTATCTATCTATCTATCATCTATCTATCTATGTGCTTGTTGATGTATAGTTGTGGAAATTTGCCTTAGCTGTTTTGCAGTGCTCCATGTGTACAGCCGTAAGTGCATGTGGACAGCTGCTTTAAGCAAAGAGACTTACTAGCTTAGCACAAGCAGACCAAACACTTAAGTTACACTTATACCAATCACCAAAGCAGGTACCTGCTCACTGTACTGCTACTGTTGGGAAATGTCTTTTCCTCAGCTGCTAACTCCTGTGGGATTATGGCAATCACCAACACCAGGTGATCTCAACAATATACCTTGATCCAGTCAAACAATATAAAATTATTACTGCACAGTGGCGCAGTGGGTAGTGCTGCTGCCTCACAGTTAGGTTCACTTCCCGGGTGCTCCCTGCGTGGAGTCTGCATGTTCTCCCCATGTCTGTGTGGGTTTCCTTCGGGTGCTCCGGGTTTCCTCTCATAGTCCAAAGACATGCAGGTTAGGTGCATTGGCAATTCTACATTGTCCCTAGTGTGTGCTTGGTGTGTGTATGCGTGTGTGTGTGTGTGTGCCCAGCGGTGGGTTGGCGCCTTGCCCGAGGTTTGTTTCCTGCCTTGCGCCCTGTGTTGGCAGGAATTGGCTCCAGCAGACCCCTGTGACCCTGTGGTTAGGATATAATGGGTTGGATAATGGATCGATGGACAATAAAACTGATGGTAGCAAAAATAAAAAATCTGTTTGAAAAGAGATTTAAAAGGTTATTAAGTTCATTGCAAAAAAAAGGCTTATTAAAAAAATACTGATGTAGAAAATACAGCTAATGGAAAATAAGTCTTTCAGGCCTAGGTGGAGAGTTGCTTCAGACTGTTGTTCAGGTTTTCCAGTTTCTTTGGGTTTTCCTTTCATTGTTCTCTTCTCTGCTCTCCTTGCTCTGCTTTTCCTTTTATATGTAGCATACATCCCATACTTACTCACTTTGTGTTGAATTGGCAATAATTACCAGAATAATTAATAAGTGCTCTTTTCTTTCTCAGGCTGATTGTCCATTCTGATCCTAATTAGCCCAGGTCTAATAAAAAAAAAAAAACATTTGTAACAATCTGTTTTTATGATTGTAAAAGAATGATCTAAAAGATACAAGGTTCAAGTCAGTAAAAGTAGAGTTAAAATTAGTCTGTACTAGTCCTTTAAAAATATACAGAAGTGTATGTTTAAAACGGGATTTAGAGTCCAGAGTTTAAAAGTTTAGGGAGGCTCTGTTGACTATATACTAGCCATCTACATATGAGTAAATGTGAGGGTATGCATACATAATTGTGTCCTGTGATGACTGTTGTTCCATCATGGGTCAGTTCCTGTCTTGCACCCAAAGCCTCCCACATAGGCTCTGGCTCTCATGATAAATTAACTCTTTTATGTGCAGTTTCTTACAGAAATTTGACACCTGTTTTTTTCTAATGTTGAATTTTGCTTCAATCTATTCTTCTTTTGTGTTAGAGGACACAACTTAACATTATCTAAGTGCATAAATAGATAGATAGATAGATAGATAGATAGATAGATAGATAGATAGATAGATAGATAGATAGATAGATAGATAGATAGATAGATAGATAGATAGATAGATAGATAGATAGATAAAGTTTACTAGTCCCCAGGGGGAAAGTTGGCTTTTTACCAAAGCTCTTTAAATAAATAAATAATGAATAGGTAGATAAATAAATAAATAAACAAATAAACATGCATGCACATGCACAAATACTTTGGTCTGAGCACACACCAGAATAAGTATAAAGCAAGAAAATAAAAAAGAAAGAAAAGTTTGGTTGATGACTTGGTTGTCACAGTCACAGTGAGGCATTAAGCAGGCATATTGCTGTTGGTGTAAGGGAGCCCCAGTAGTGTTTCTGGACACACTTCTGCTGAAAGATTCATTGGCTGCGTTAGTCTGTCAGAGAGAGAATGTGCAGCATTGTTCATAATGGTACTCAGTTTTGTTTTAATTCTCTCCTTTGTTATGATCTCCAGGGAGTCCAGATAGTGTCATATACTGTAATTGAGCTTGCTCTTTTAATTAGCCTGTTGATTTGGTTGGCCTCTCTTGAAATGATGTTACCAGTCCAGCACACCACAGAGTAGAAAATAGCACTGGACATCACAGAGCTATAGAAGATGTAGTGGATGTCACTTCCTACATTAAAGGAACACAGTTTTCTAAGGAAAAAGAGCCTGCTCTGCCCTTTATTTTATGTGTTCTGAGAGCTGTCTAATATGTCATTAATGTGAACCTCTTGAAGGAGTGGACCACCTCTACATTCACTCTTTGAATAGTGAGCAGACATAGAGGCTTTTGGTGTGGTGAAAGTCAATAACAGTTCCTTGGTTTTGCTGATGTTAAGATCCAGACAATTCTCTTTGCACCAGTAAACAAAGTTCTCCACCTGACTCCTATACTCTGTCTTATCCCTTTTATCAATACACGCCATAAGTACAGAATCATCTGAGAATTTCTGCAAGTGACATGACCTGGTATTATATTTATAGTCAGAGGTTTACAGAGTGAAGAGAAAAGGAGACAGGACTGTTCCTTGTGGTGCTCCAGTGTTGCTCGCATCTGTATCAGAAACACAGTCCTTGAGCCACACAAACTGGAGTCTACCTGACAGATACTTCATTATCCAGGACACCGTAGGCTCATCCACCTGCATATCTCTGACCTTACCTCTTAACAGGGATGGCTGGATGGTATTGAAGGCACTGAAAACAAAAGATTACCTTCACAGTGCTGTCAGCTTTGCCCAGGTGAGAATAAGCTTTGTGGAGCAGATAGATAATTGCAACCTCCACTCCAATCTTTGTCCAATAGGCAAACTGCAGTGGGTCCAGGTGGTCTACCACATGAGAAATCGTATAGTCCAGGACTAGTCTCTTAAAGGTCTTCATGATATGAGATGCAAATGCCACTGGCCTGCAATCAATAGGTGAAGAGGTACATGTCTCCTTTGGAACTGGAACAATGCATATTTTTTTCCACAGCAGTGGCGATTTCTGAAGCCTAAAGGACAAAATGAATAGGTGATGGAGGACACCACAAAACTGGTCAGCACAGGCCTTAAGAACTTGAAGGACTGACTCCTTCTGGTCTTGCATCTTTTCCTGTGTGTAGCTTCCTGAGTTGTCTCCTTTCTTAACCTTCAGTTATTGATAGTGCACACTGATGGTCACTGGTGGGCTTGTCACTGGCCATTCCTGTTGGTATGTTAGGTGTTGTTGATGTTGTAGGGATGGTGCGAGGAGATTGGTCATTGGAAGAAAGCGACAGTGGGAGGGAAAATCTATAAAAAATTGGTTCAGGGTATTAGCTTTATCCACAACCTCTTCTAGCACCTGAGCCCTGGATTGCTTGAGTCCAGTAATTATGCCCATTCTGTTCCAGATATCCTTCATGCTATTCTGAGATTGTTTTCTATTTTGGCTTTGTAAGCTTCATTTCCTTCTTTCAGCATTTTCTTTATCCTTAGGGTAACACAGAACATACATTAATTGAAAGGTGCAGCTGCACATAACTAAAAAAATAAGTTGCAAATTACAGTACAAAGTGGGCAACTGGTATTAGCATATGCTGTAAATTAATAATACTGTGTTTTGATAACTCTATATGTTTAGGATGCGGCTCATTATATCCAACTAAGTACACTTTTTCAAATTCTTTTGTCTAATGTCGACAGTTACAGTACTAGCATGAGCAGACTAAACAGGAACCAGCCACAGATCTGTGATTCATCTTCACTTGTCTACTCTGAGGCTAGGGATCTGCACTGGCAATCGGAAGGTTGCCGGTTCGAATCCTGTAAATGCCAAAAGAGACACTGCTCTGTTGGGCCCTTGAGCAAAGCCCTTAACCTGCAATTGCTGAGCACTTTGAACAGTGAGAAAAGCGCTATATAAATGCAAAGAATTATTATTATTATTATTACATAAACCTCTTTTACACAAATCACTAGGCAAAGGTCTGAAGCCCCTGATTGTAGGGGTTTCTATGTTTCAGAATATGCACAATTTCCAAAACTGGAATTTAATTTATTTTTTAATCATGCAGAGTATTTATGGATGTAATGGACTAGGAGTCCCAAAGCACATAATTCCCAATAAGTCCCAAAAACACTCCATGAAATACCCACTGGAGGGGAGGGATATTACTGTCAAACCCAGGCTAGTAATAAGGGCCAGTACCAAATCTTTATAAAAGTAAAACTTTATTTACAAAATGCTGTTCAATAACAAAGAAGCTCTGTGGAGCACACAAAGCAAAGGAATTGCCCCAAAACACTAAGGCAATCCGGTGCAAACAAGTTTCAATTATAATATTCAGAAACATAGTTAAAACAGAGCAACAAGGTTCAAAAATCCAGAAATCTAATAATTCAGTGAAACATAAGTAAATTCACCAACACTCTAGCACCTACAAAATGAACTGCCAGGAACTGAAGAAGACCCTCATTATTTATAGGGCAGAGGGCAGTTCCCGGTGGTGATTAGCAGTTGGCCCGGCCTCTAGGGGGACCACCCACAAAGCACATGGAACATTACACAGGAGGCTTATAGACAATATCAAAAACAAATCAACAAAAGCAACATTAACACAAATAAATGACACAAAAATAAACAAAAAAGACATCAAACAAGACTTTGAACTCTGGCCAGGGGAGGAATCTTGGCTGAAATATGACAATGGAAAGATGCATGGATGAATATTGATGTCATCTTCTTGAACAAAATAGTATTGCAAAAGGATATGAGGCCCCTAAAAGGCCCAGAACCAGGCCTCAATCCTGAAACTAGGCCTCAGATTCAATAGGCAGGCTTTGACCTGCACAAGCCTAAACTGTGATCCTGAATTTAAAATCCCAAAATATCAAAAATGCCTTTCAAGGGAGAGGAACCATACAAATGTCTCACTTAAGGACTAGGCAAATGATAATCCTTTCAGATAAAGATATTTCTTTGTAAGTCACAAAAGAAGCACAAAATGTCAAAGAGCAAGAAAATAAGAGAAAAAGGATTTGCCTGATAGGCAACTCAGGGCAGACAAGACAAAAAACATAATCCAAAAATCAAAGCCAAGAACAAAAGTGAAAAAAAATCCAAGAAACCAGAAAAAAATCAAATACTTGCAAATACACTTTGAGGACTTCAATGAACCACTAAAGGATCTGCTCATCTGCCTCACAATATATAAGTATTAATTAGACTCCCTTATTTTTATCAATTGAAAGCAGATATTTATTTATTTAAAGAGTGTCTGTAAAAAGCCAAATGTCCCCTGGCGACAAATAAAGATCTATCTATCTATTACCATTCTGGTCCATGTGCATTGGGTTCTTTCTGAAGCAGAAATTATAACAGTGAGCCCGCTTTATTGCTTGATCAGCAGCGATTAGGAAGGTATCTCCTAAAATTTTTTTGAAAATTATGATTTTGACAACTGTGGTGGGTTGGCACCCTGCCCAGGATTGGTTCCTGCCTTGTGCCCTGTGTTGGCTGGGATTGGCTCCAGCAGACCCCTGTGACCCTGTGTTCGGATTCAGCGGATTTGGAAAATGGATGGATGGATGGATTTTGACAAGTGGTTTTATTAGAAAAAGATAACCATATAGTAAGTGAATCTTGGGACTGCTAGAAGGTACCATCAGGGCCTTTCTGTAAATAGATCATCAAGCAAGGTGGGAATGCAACAAAGTGTGCTGGTATACTGCTGCGTATAAAACCTCAAATTAACGTTCTCTGATGTGGCTGTAAGTAGAATAACTTAGATGAGAAAATGATTTACTATATTAAAACTTTTGACTGAAATGCTTTCTATTTTTTTTTTATTAAGACTTGATCATGATAGTTAACAAGCATTCAAATATTTTTGTATGAGAATATGTGGAAAGGAGACAGATAAGAGTTCCCATTAAAAATTCAAAGTTTGAATGAATGTGACATAAAGATACATTGGCTATAATTGTATTCCTATTATGGTATGCATGAATTTCATGTTTAGTGATAAATTACTGTATAATTTTTATTAGAAGCCAACACAGGCACAATATGAGAAGAGTAAACGCAGGTGAAATGTATTTGGGGATTATAGGGTTTATTAATATTCAGGTTTGACATACAGAGATAAATTACGATTGCAGAGACAGTTTCTGCCTAATAGTTCTGGGATTTTCATGGTGCCTTATTTTAAAAATGTGAATGTTTTTCCTCTGTATGTTAAAGCGTCTTCCATAGTTGCTTTATTTTTTGCTTGTGCAAAGGCTTAGGTAGGTTGACTGGTATCCCTAAACTGGTCTGGAGTGAGCATTTGTGAGTGTGTGCTGAAGTCTGGCCTGTCATGTGCTCTGTCCAGTGTTGTTTCCTGACTAATACCTGATTCTGAAAAATGACTTAAAAGACACCCCTGTCTAATCATCTTGTGGGAATACACATGTCATTCCCTATATTTAGGATAATTTAGGCAAATCCAACAGCCTACCTTCCTAATAAAACCAAACATTATCAAGGCAAATAAAGCATAGCATTGCACACTTTACCTGAAGGCCAATAGAAAAATTTCATGTACAACATGGCAGTGACAAAAATCTGATTTTGTCTTTATTAATCAGTTCAATCAATAGTTTAAAAATATTCTATACTTAAGATTTTGTCACATACCTATTTTCAACTATGTTATATAACTTGGAATGCCATAATGATTTTCAACAGCAATCAGCAGTTATAGTTGAAGAAGAAGAAGGAAGACTTGATGCTGAGAGCAACTATGAACTCAAAGATCTAGTGAGATGGAACAACACAAAAAGATCTGATAGAATCACAAGAGACAATGACAAATCCTTGAAAGAAGAAAGCTGCAATCATAATCTACAGAGACACAAGCTTCAAACCAAGCATTCTGAAGAAAACAGTACAGAAGAGAATTATAGTTTTAGCTCCAGCATTCCTGAATCTAGTAAGTCTACACTCCATTACTGAGTTTGCAAGATCATTACTGGTGCATGATTGATTGGATTTTCAGTCCATGTAGAATCCTGAAGTATTTTTGTTCCAGTAATGCCAATTATTATTTATTCTTTAATTTGTGTAAACCTAGATATGATTCACTAGGATTGTGATTCTTATATTTTTTCTTGTGATCAATCAGACAAAAGCCTATTTTTCAGAAAATGTGTTTACATATCAATGTACAATATATCTATATCTATATAGGATATATTTCAACTGGTACAGTTTTTCCAAAACTAAGTACTCATTAGCTTTATATGTGTTTGTTTTTTTGTGATGTGTGTAGGCTTCTCTTGCATCCTTCCTTGATGAAAACAGTGCCTGAGAAAATAAAATGTACAATTAAAATGATGAGAAATATAATTCTACACCAATAAGTTAATATATACAGTACCTACCCAAATATTTATTAAATATTTTAATACAGATTTATTAAATTTAAAGGTTTATAATCATGACGATCGAAGTGGGGTAGAGATGGATGCTGGACAGCATGTTGCTGTGAGTGCCTGTTGGTGAAAACATTAACTTTTCTTGTTTTTAGGCTTTTTTTTTTCCCCTTGCATAGGCAAACTTTCCTTAGCGAGCAGGGGCCGCAGGGTTCATACCCAAACCACTCTTGTTGTAGATCTGGCCTTACTGTTCATCCATTAATGACTCCACTCATGTACACACCAACATTCACAAAGGACTCCGTTTAGAATTGTCAGTTCACCTAACATGTACAGGTACATCTCTGGCAATGTGTGGAAAACTCAGACAGACACAGAGAGATCATGTAGATTCCACACGCAGATAATAATCAGGCATGGAATTTGAACTTGAAACACTCGATCTCTGTAGCTGCAATTATGAAATGCTGCATAACAATCTTACAGTAGTCAGGCTAGATGCAGATCTAGCAGGTCTAATAGATTTGGAGCTGCTGTTGCACCCACAATTTCAATTGAATGGCAAGGCAGTTAAATCACAAGCAAAGAAGTCTATGCCGTGATCCCAATATGACAGCTAGTACTGCTAGTACTGGACATAGTTTTTAGGAGGAACTTTTCATACTAAAACAGGAAAGGTAACAAACATGAAAAAAGTATGATCCAAACTGACTGTCCACACTGCTACATTTTCATTTAAAAGTACGGAGAATGTACATATACTGTGTGTATATATATATACAGTATAATATATATATGTTTTCAGTCATTTTATTATGGATGGAAATACTTTCATAAAAATGCTAGTGTGGACAGAGACCAGTTTCATTTAAAAATGGTGGTTTTAAAGGAAAATGTAGCAGTGTAGATGTAGCCTATGCCACAATGTCACAAAGTGGCAGTCACCATTCAAAACATCTATATACCAGTAAAAAGTGAATATCTGTGTTTGTGTTAAAAGAGAACACTTAAAGCACAGGAGTACATAATGGTGATGTACAAGTACTGTATGTATCAATATTACTAAACTAGACAAATTAATGTGTGAAAAAAAATGCATACTATTCTCATTTGGAGAGACTCAGCATGTTGGCAGGAATAAATGTACCCTATCAACCTTCCGCCAATATGGGATTTAAGCAAATTTAAACCATTACATTTATTACACCCATTAGAATGTATTTTTTACACAAGACTTCCTACCAGCATTGCCTCTACACCTGAACATTTTCAGAGTAGAATGGTATCAGAAGTCTTATAGGGTCTTGATAAATGATACTCTTTTCGATGACAGAACATCCAAGCAGCATGATGCACATCTGCATAAGGTACTGCAGGAAAGCCAAAAAGCCAGCATCATTTTTAACACCAAAAAAAGAATGCCACATAATTTCACCCACAGAATTAGGCATGATCTTAGTTACAAACTGTGGCTGCATTCATAATGCAGGAGTGCTGAAGTGTTACTGAAGATGTTTCCTTGAAATAGTTATTCAACTTAGAAATTTCATTTCACAGCTAGCTTAAAAGCATAAACTGCTTGGAGATCTAATCACATAGAAAATGCACTGGGTCAGGATTAGACTAAGAAAAGACTTTTAAATCTCTGAAGCCACATTTGTTTTCTGTATAACTTGTGGCTGCATTTGCCCCATTTTATGTTTGCTGTTAAAAAGTTCATTTGTTATGTTGTGGCAAAGTAGAGTTGAACTCCTGTATCACACTAAGTGGGTTTTAATCCTACTGCTTTACTTCCTTCAGTATTAAAAGCTGTCATTTAATTGATTTTAACACTGTGACATACCTTGACCATTGTTTCATTTTGAAAAGATATTGCTTTTTTCTGTTTTTATGCTGCTCCTTTTGTTAGTGTTCTGTTTTTGTTTGACCACATAATTCATTTTCTGTTCCTGCTATGTTGCATGTTCTCATTTTGTTTGCGGACTTGTCATTTTGCTTGTGTGCTTCTCTCCTGCATTTATTGTTTCTGATTTTTTTTGGTTGTTTTTAATATGTATCAGGATTTTGTTTCTATTTTTGGTTTTGTGTTTCTTGATTTCATGCTGAACAATTTGAAAAGATTCTATATATATCTCCAATGATATTATCACTGAGATATTACCATTTAAAAAATGAAACAGATACAGTCACTGTTCTGGAGAAATAGGCCACTACTGTAACTGCCTACCAGCAATGGACATTGAAGAGTATAAGTTTGTGCTGGGCTTTCTAATTAAACAACAAAATCCTTTTAGCGTTGGATTTGTAGGCTGCCAATATCACTTGCGTGTTTCATATAGGAAGGAAAAAAATATCTTGGAAATAAAGAATGATATCATAGTATGCTACTGAGGAGAGAAAGAGAATAGAGTAGGCTAGAAACAATTTTTAATTATTATTACCCATATTTTAAATAAATGTTAAAAATGTAAATATGTACAAATGACTAATAAACAGAGGTGCATTATCCAGAGCAAAGTCTAATTAGTACAGCCACACAGCACACATTGTCAAGAAACAAATAAAATCTGCTTGTTGTACCCAAGAAGTTGACTTTTTAGCTGCAGACCGCATCTATGTGACATCACAATTTGGTTTTCATCTTGGGTTTTTGAAAACAAATCAAAATATCCCCTTCCTCTGTATACTCTCCTGTATTTCCTCATTCCACCACCAGGTTTCCTTTTTCTCCTTCCTCTGTCCAGATATCACGCCAAGCACCCTTCTTGCTGTCACCCTTACTACATCTGCTGTAGTTTCCCAGCTGTCTGGCAACTCTTCACTACCACCCAGTGCCTTTCTCACCTTCTCCCTAAACTCAACCTTGCAGTCCTCCTTTTTCAACTTCCACCATGTGATCCTTGGCTCTGCCCTCACTCTTTTCCTCTTCTTGATCTCCAATGCCATCCTACAGACCACCATCCTATGCTGCTTAACTACACTTTCCCCTGCCACCACTTTGCAGTCTTCAATCTCCTTCAGATAAACTCTTCTGCATAGTACGAGGGGGGACCCAAAAATAACCGAAAATAAATAAATAACCTAACAACAACAAAATTCTGGTTATTTTTGGGTCCCCCCTCGTATGTCATCTACCTCTGTGCATCTTCCTCCACTCTTGTAAGTCACCCTATGTTCCTCCCTCTTCTTAAAATACGTATTCACTACAGCCATGTCCAACCTTTTGCCAAAATCCACTATCCTCTGAACTTCTTCATTCCTCTCCTTGAAACCATACCTACCCATCACCTCCTTGTCTCCACTGTTCCCTTCACCAACATGCCCATTGAAATCCACTCCAATCACCACTTTCTGTCCCTTGGATACACTGTTCATCACTTCATCCAACTCACTCCAAAAATCTTCTTTCTCACCCATTGCACACCCAACTTGTGGTGCATATGCACTAACAACATTCATCATCACACCTCCAGTTTCCAGCTTCATAATCATTACTCTGTCTGACACTCTTTTCACCTCCAAAACACTCTTGACATACTGTTCCTTCAGAATAACTCCTACCCCATTTCTCCTCCCATCCACACCATGACAGAACAATTTGAATCCACCTCCGATCTACCTGGCCTTACTCCCCTTCCATTTAGTCTCTTGCACGCACAATATATAAACCTTCCTTCTCCCCATCATATCAGCTAACTCTCTCCCCTTACCAGTCTTGCTGCCAACATTCAAAATTCCTACCCTCAGTTCCACTCTCTTTACCTTCCTCCTGCCTCCAGACATGTCTCCCCCCTCTTCTTCTCTATCATCTTCTTTGGCCAACTGTAGTCCAATTTCCACCAGCACCCTGTTGGCTAACAGTACTGGTGGCAGTCGTTGTTAACCCGGGGCTCGATTGATCTGGTATGGAAATTTGTATTGTTGTCCGCATATTGATTTGGCAAAATTTTACACCGCATGCCCTCCTTGACGTAACCCTCCCCATTTATCCGGGCTTGGGACCGGCACGAAGAAACACACTGGTTTGTGCATCCCCTGTGGCTGGGTTAAAATTACATGTGTTAGTAGACTATTTTAAATATGAGTTTTTTAACAGCACTTTACACATTAAAGTTAAAAATGGAGCACAAATAGGCTTGTGGTGGCTCAATAGCTTTCATACACAACAGACTGCAATTCAAGTGATGTGAAAATGATATTGATTGATGTGAGTTAATGGTGGAGGGTCCGTGACTGCTGTTCAATTTTTGTAAACATAGAATTTTTAAAATTATATCCAATAGAGTAGTATCTAATAATAATTAGCAATTGGAAAATATCCATCCATCCATCCATTTTCCAACCCGCTGAATCCGAACACAGGGTCACGGGGGTCTGCTGGAGCCAATCCCAGCCAACACAGGGCACAAGGCAGGGAACCAATCCCGGGCAGGGTGCCAACCCACCGCAGGACACACACAAACACCAAGCACACACTAGGGCCAATTTAGAATCGCCAATCCACCTAACCTGCATGTCTTTGGACTGTGGGAGGAAACCAGAGCGCCCGGAGGAAACCCATGCAGACACGGGGAGAACATGCAAACTCCACGCAGGGAGGACCCGGGAAGCGAACCCAGGTCCCCAGATCTCCCAACTGCGAGGCAGCAGCGCTACCCACTGCGCCACCGTGCCGCCTGGAAAATATCTATTAATACAAAATGAACAATACTATGATAAACTTAGTATCAATATTAACTTATGAAAGGAGAAAATGAACTGAAATAAGTTCCCTGTCTAGCTATTAATATTAATTAAAACCCACTCATCTGTCAAAATTCTATAAATAAGTGCGAACTTGGAAAGGAACTAATTTATTTTATAATGGGAATGCAAATGGTAGACGATGGGTAAGAACATCAGGTGCTTGCCGCATTTGTTAGAGTTTATCTGGGACTAAAACTGAAACAGTAAACTAAATGTGAATTTCCCCTTGGGATTAATAAAGTATCTATCTATCTATCTATCTATCTATCTATCTATCTATCTATCTATCTATCTATCTATCTATCTATCTATCTATCTATCTATCTATCTATCTATCTATCTATCTATCTAATTCCTAGTTTATGTCACACAGAACGTTTCTCCATTTTAAGATGGACAAGTTTGCAAACTCACCAATGCTTTCCAGTGGGAAATTTTAAAACTTCATAAAGTGCAGTCTGTTCAAGATATCTGAACAAAAATTGAACTGTCTTGACAAATTTCTTTGAAAAATAAGTATTCCAAATCTCAACAAAATTGGTGTGTGGGTGGCAAAGTTGCTTCATGTGAACAGACAAACAGCCAGACAGGGGTATTTCCAATATGTGCTTTGTGCACTATGTGAAAACTCACCTAAAAATGACTGAAAACTCAATTAAAAGGGAGGAAACCTGTTCACAATAAAAATTATTGTTGCTTCAAACCATAGTTATGCAATTTAAGGAAAAACCATATAAGAAGGAAATAGATTCTTCAGTGTGAAAAGAGAACACTTCAATTTAAAAGTGACTGAACGTTGCACCCAGGACAATGTACAACTATACTGCCACCTTTGGATTATTATTATTATTAGTTACCATTTAAGGTTCATTAGACCTTTGAGGTTTTTATCCATAAGACCTGATTGTTCATATAAGGTGGAAGTTAATAATAGTAAAAACAAATAAATAACAAATCAGAGCACTGACCTATATACATTGTGTTGAAAGAGTATGTATTAATCTTATATTGATGATCTGGGTCTAGATTAATGAAGGAAAGGTCATACATGTGAGGTAAGCAAAATCCATGGAAATTAACTGAGACAACATCAAAATCAAAACAATCAAAATCCATAAATTAAGGATGAAGAAAGAAAGAAGTCAGACATTGCAGAACTGAAAAATAATAAATTCTTTAAATTAAGAATTAGGAAAATAGGTAAAGTTGACTTTCCATTGTAGTGTGAGGCTCCTTATAAAGTATCTTCTTTAAACAGACATGAAAATATAATAAAGTGAATACGGAAGATGAATAGGGACAAGGGCAACAACAAAAACCTGAAGTTGTATTAGACTGTAGTATAGCTGCATTTCAGTGAAGAAACAAACTAAAGCATGGACACCTAGGGTGACTGAATTTGACTTTCTTATGGCATGACTCATGGCTTCTTGTATGTCTAAGATTAAAATTATAGAAACAGTTTTACACATTAAATAGTAGAAAATCAATATTGTAAGCTTCCTTTTATTCTGAAAACTGTTGGAAATTTCAAGTCACCTAACAAAGGATTGATAACCAGCAACTAGGCCAATGGGAAAAAAAGAAAGTAAATAAAAATACATTCTCATTCTTAGAAAATGAGAAATATTTGCAACACACAAATGCTTGAAAGGAAGGTGTCAAAGGTCCTGAAAATCTGCTTTAATCAGTTTGAAACATATGCAGTGCCCAAAAACACATACTGGACACCTCTTGGAATAAGAAGTACTTTGGTTGTATATTTTTCACTAACACCTTTACCCAATATCACTTACAGGATCAGGATAAAATACAAGTGTTAACATTTGGATGGTAAATATGCTAAGGGTCACTCAAGGGAGTAGTTGAACTGAAAACCCTGTGATGTAGAGTGTAGAGCTTTACCCTTTATACCAAATTACATAAAAATACCTTAGCAGTGAGCAAACTATTGAGCATCTTGTGAATAAACTTCAACATCTAGTCAAACAACTGTAAATGCACTCAGCAGATGGTCAGTGCATTTTCAACAAGAAAGAGAATACAAGTAATTGGCCACAGATTAGGCCTAATACTGGACAAATTACTAGGTACAGCAGGTCTATTTAAAGTAGAGTAAGTGTGACTGTGAGTGTGTGTGACCGTGACCATGCCCTTGGCCGACACCTTGCACAGAATCTCCAGTGATAAGCTCCTGCACTCATTATTACAAAGCAGAACGAGTGTGTTAATAAAATGATTGTATGAAGAAGCATTTAATGAGCATGCTCCACAGATCCATTCCTTCTTCTGTGCAACTTCAGTTTCAGTAAGTGCATCTAAGAGAACTGTGCTTTGTACTGCCAGTAGTATATAATAAAAAGCCAGCACAGAATGTTGCATTTCCCCCATACACTTGATATTTTGAGCATGCCATCATGATCAGTTGCTCCTCTTGAAATTCATTATATTGTCAGTTTTTGTGTATATTTATGTAATTACATTTCTTTTATGAGAAACAATGTAAACAGTGTAAACATTCTCACACATGTTATAATCAAATATATTTGGTTGTTAACCACTGATAATAACATATCAATTTTAAAATAAACTTAGATACTATATACTGCAAAAAGAAATAGGAAAAATGAAGACATAGTTCATCTGGTTTGGTGGCTATGCAGCCTTGGCTAGCTAACACCATCTGTCTGGTGCACATGATAGTTTTTGGTCTGCTGATATGTGTCCTCAATGCTGTGATAATGGGGTTAATGGCCCTCCATAAAATGAAGTATGCCGGAAGGTCACAGGAGCTGGAATGCATGCTAAAATCTTCCAGTGAGGCTCAGAACTTTGGTTTGCACCTGTATGTTCTACACCTGCAGGACATTTCAAATTACACCCCTGAACAAAAATTTAATATTTCTGTGTAAAAATAAAAAAGCAACTGTGCTAATACATACTCATTTTCTGCTCACTACACAAAACTTCAGTCACTGATTTAATGAAGTATTCTTCAAATAAAGCAATCATGCAACCTAGCTTATGTTCTTTGTATGTTAGACATTTAAGAAGTATCACATTTTCCACCACAATAAAAGGATAATGTCTGTGTGTCTGTCCAATTGCTATATCTCTGTCACTCCAACAGGTGGCGCATTGCAAACATTTTTAGTAATAAAATGTATTCTTCTTCTTCATTCGACTTCGTTCCACAGTGGATCATCTTTTTCCATATCTTCCTGGCAGTTGTTTTTTCAATAGATGACACATCACAAACATTAACACTGCTTTTACAAATCCCATACCAAACAGAGGCATACTTGGTGCGCTGAAAATGTTAACACAGAGGTCTGCGTTGATGACATAGATTTCAACCCATCTTAGATGATCAACCATAAATAAGCTTAGAATTGTTTGTATCATGGCAGGAAATCTATGATGGGCAGCAGCAACAAAAGGACCCTTGAGTCTCAAGCAGAGTAGACTGCATGGAGACCTAATACAGGTATTTAAAATCCTCAAAGGCATTGATAAAGTAGATTCTGCAGCATTTTTTCAGCTTAAGTGTGAATCACTTACTTGAGGACCTCAGTGGAAATTAAGGGAAAGTGCAGTTAAAACTGAAGTCAGGAAGCACTTCTTTGCCCATGACTCTGCAACAAACTACTGAGACATGTAGTTTAAGCAGAAACCTTAACAACCTTTAAGAAAAATCTGCATGAACTATTGGGACAGCTTAGCTATTAGCTAAACAAACAGGCTTGATGGACTGAATGGTCTCCTTTCGTTAGTCAAATTTCTTATGTTGTTTTGTTCCAGTGAAATTGTGGGTAAATAATATCTGAATGCATCTTGCAGCATAAACCATATTACACTGTTCTGAGTGACCTACGCAGACAAGATAGCTTAGAGTCTGCCTTGATTGAAGGGCTTCAGGATTTGCTGTTTCACAGTATAGTAGACTATTCATAGCTTTATTAATACACATTTATGCATTTAACGCTGGTCAAGTTTTCTGCAGATATGTGTGCTTCAGCTCTTAATGAATTTCACATTTTCAGTATGATATTGAAATATATTTATAACATGAAATTTTAAATTGCATGTTTTATTTTTTGTGTTCAGATCCTTGCAGCTCTGGTAAATCACATCAGCAAGAATTTCGCACTAAGAGCCTTTCTTACCTATCCAGTGACTCGGGTTCCTTTCAAACTCAGTGTTCATTGACTTTATGACTAAAAGGTGTCTATTATGACTAACTTAAAATTATAAAATAAAGAAAGCTTGATGGACTTGCGCTCCACTTAGGGTTGATTCCCACCTAATGCTCAATGGGGTTTAAAAAGGATATACTGATAATGAAATGATACCCATTTAAAAATTGCAGTTGGGTAGTTAAATATTTACAGTCTTTGCACATAATATACAAATTAATATATCAATTACTTTATCCATTGTCTGCACAGACATATTTGGTTGTAGTGTTGTAAGGGGCCTGAGCCCAGGCTGGCAGTTTCTGCTACAGAACATCAACCAATCCCAGGCAGGATGCCAGCCCATTACAGGGCATATCCACCCTTGCACCCCTTACTGCTAGTTTAAAGCTGCCAGTCAAACTAACCTGTGTGTGTTTTAGGTGAGAAAGAATGCTAGCGTTCCCAAAGAGAACCTCATACACACAGGGAAGGACATACAAATCCTAAACAAACAGTCATTTGAAACTGCAAAGGTGTGCCGCTATATCTGAAATACAGTATTGTTTTTACTTAGAAGCTGAAAAAAAGTTCTCATATTTTTCTGGCTCTTTAATATTGTAATTAATAATTTGGAAGAAATAGACAAACCCAAACTAAATACTTTATATCTTCACAACATGTTAATTGTTATGCTAATGTATTAATTACCTTTTTATTTATCCAATGTGATATGTACAACAACAATTTTTAACACTGCCTGTATTATGAAATTGTATTTTTTTTCCTGGAAAAGCATTCAGTTTAGAGAGTGTGATTGTCCTCTGTCTATGGTTTCTTCCAACATCACCAAAACTCGAATGGTGGGTTAACAGGGGGGCTCACAGTTGGCCCCCTGTGGATGGTTGTTGCTATGTTTGTGAAGGCGCATATGCTGAATAGACACCAAAAAATGAACGGATTTTCAATGGAGAATTTCCTAATTTGTTAATACCTAAAAAAAGTGAACATTTTATTTGATACCTCAAATTAGAGTTTAAAAAACTTTATATACTTTATACAGTACACCATTGTATTAAGACAGCAAAATAAAAATGAAATGACAGTCTTGGCTTTTATTTTAAAAGCATTGTTTTCTCTTTATTCCATTTCTAGAGCCTGCTGTGATATTAGCACTACTCACATTATTCAAACCATGTAGCATTTTAATGTCAGTCAGGATGTGAGTTTATTAAGCTTTACAGTACAAATTATGGTGCCATTTTGTGCACTCATTCAGTATTGGCCCTTGACACCAGCTAGCCTGCTGCTTGAAAAGAGATTGAAATGAAAAAAGTCTTTTCAGACATGGCTCACCATTGAACTATTTCTTTTTAGATAACAGCTCCATACGAAGTCATATAAGCAACAAGGAGTTGTTTGGGGAGGCAAGGATCTGGCATGGCAAAGATTATTGTAACTTCATTCTGAAAGACTGGGTGGAACTGAATAAACCTTTTGATGGTATGGTAATTCTTCTTGATATCTGTAAAGCTTTGCTATGAAACTAAAATAACTAAACCTTTTGGAATCTGGAAAGAGATTTGATATCTGTTGAGTCTCATAATTCCATTCGTAAAAGGATACCAGCTAGCTTCTAAGTCCTGCTAGCTGTAGTTATTTAGGTGAGTTTGTCCATTCAAAAAAGGAGATTACTTAGTGTGAAGAATACTGTATATAGTATAATATGGTTCTAACAACTTTTGCATAACATTAGGATGCAAATCAAATTAGAATAAAAGACAATGCATTCTTATTATACATTTTTTTAATTATTTAACATTTGACTTTTTTTTCAACATGAACTTAGGTGGTTTCACTCCATTCAGAATCACACTAACATAACAGCCATCAGGAGAAAAACACAAAACTTATTCCACATATATCTGTTCTCCAATCATTCATAAGAAAATACCCAATGTCAGTGGTCGTTTGTCTATGCCACCATAAAGGCCACATAAGGTGTCCATAGAAAGTGACTGTATGCCCACGCTCCAGTCCAAATCAACGACTTTGTAACTTAATAAACAAGACGCATTGGCTTTATGCATACCCTGCATGTTTCAGTCCGCAGACAGACTCTCATATAATAGTGTGACTGCTAGAGACCACACCAACCACCGACAAAAGAGAATGGTAGGTTTATAGGGTCGTTATTGCCATGTGTACAATATGCAACATGTCTTAACTCTCAGGCATCTTAATTAGTGAGTATAACTACCTTGAAACTTCTGTCTTCCATACCGGAAAAATCTTAGAAAACATTCGTCATAATCTAGCAGTGTAACAAATGATATACCTGTCTCTTTGACTTGTCACCTGATTAACACTCCAGTATACAAAATATATCAAAAAACGCTTTTTCTACATTATAGAAAAATGCAATTATTTATTAATTACTATTAATACAGAAGGGAGAATGGTAGTGCAGTGGTTAACACCACTCTCTCACTACTGGTCGTCTCATTCCGCTTACTAAAGATGGTGGCAGTCAGTATCTTAGTGTTTGAATGATTGCAGCCTCAACATTTCAAAGATAAAAGAAATGGCTTTCTTGGTGTTTATCAGAGTGATTGTAAAGCAGTTCAAATAGTTTTTTCAATGGAAAGTTTCTATTTCCAATTATTTGCCCTGTGGGCTCAGTTCCATTGTAAACAAATTAGGTGTCATTCCTTGGTTAAATCCGAACAACAACTAACAATCTTTCTTTCAGTAGACCTTTTTAAAGGTCTCTTTTGAGTCATTTGACCAGAAACAATGGTTTTAGTTTGACTCTTGTGAACCTCACAGGGTATATCATTTAGTCAGACAATTACCAGGCACCCTCCTATGTGTGGCTGCTTCATGCTGTCTTCTAGACCATCCCTAAGAGAAAGCGAAAACACATCATGAGGCATCCTGAGATCTTTGTACAAGCCCTAGCTTTCAGACCTTATAAGGAGGACAGCAAGCTGTTGCATATCTGAAAGGGTGCCAGGACAGCCTGATGGTTGCTAGATGCAGGGATTTGCCTTCTCCTTCATGAAGTTCAACCACCTTTTCAAAGATCCTCTTACACAGTGAAGATTTCCCTCTTATCCACAGTGGTCCATGATTACTAATTGATCTGCAATGCAGTCTGTTCTCACTTTACAAAATCAAGTAAACTAATCCCTTTATATCTGAGCAGACCACTGCAAACCCATAGTCACAACACTCACAACTAAAGCTGGCTTTACATATATACGATACAATAGGCCAAATAACATTTGCAGCAGGTAGGGTGACAAGTTGTCAAAAATTGTGCTAAAGTCTATTGTTCCTTTTTTTCATGATCAAATTTCTTATTGACATTGAGCAAAAAAATGCAGGATTAACAAAAATAAATGCAGAATAATAATGCCCACATTGTCAACAAGTGAACCAAAAAAAAGAAGCAATGAAAATAAAAACTGGATTTACGCCCACCGAAACCACCCACTTACCAAATCCGTGGTTTCATGTAGTTATTTTGGAATAAGTATTTTATGGCCCTTATCTTAGCGAAGGTAATAATAATAAAATATGATAAATCAATCTGCTCTCCTTACTCCCTCAATGCCCTTAGCGTATACCCAGTAAACCAGAGTGAATCGTGGCAGCAAGGCAGAATCTTTTAGACTGTAAAGCACTAGCTTATTGCAGAGAGGACATACTCATCCTCAGTTATGCAGAAGATAATTCACATTAATACTATATTAGATTAAAAATTGAAAGTCAATAGGCAAAACAATATAACATTTCAATTTTTGTTAAATCAAGAACTAGCATAACCAGGGCTAATATATAAACCCCTCACATACATGTATAAGATAAAATAAATCAGGGGTCATGCCGACTTATTTGTACTTGTCATCACATCCACTCCATAATTCAAGTTTACGAATAGCAAAACAGCTTGTGTTCAGTTGACAAAAGTAATAAATGTCCATAACTGTAAGAAATAAATGCTGTATTGCGAAGGGATCATGCCAGGTCATCTTACTGCTGATATGATTATTTTCTATATGGTCAAAAGTAGTTTAAAATTCAAAAAACATTTTTTTGTTCTCAACCATGTTAATTTGAATAGTTTCATCCATAAAATAAAGTCAGAAAGCTGTACCTGGCAGAATATTTCTTGGTGATAAATGGAGGTAGTCCTAAAGCAACTGGAAACTTCAAAGATAATGTGTAAACTTTATTTTACTTTTGATAGCATATTTGCAGCAGGCATTTTTATGGCCACTTCTTGTAAAACAGACACTTGTTGTTATGATTCTTGAACGTAACCAAAAACCTCCATAAATGCCCACTTAAGAGGAATATTACTGTTAAATCCCAGCTAGCAATAAGGACAAACATAGAATCTTTCTAAAATAAAAAGATTTTTTTTCTTACAAGAATGCTCTGGAAAAAAAGAGCAAGCTCCCAGGAGTACAAAAGGCAAAAGCAAGTTGCCTGAAATGTAAGGCAATCTGAGTGATCAAAGTCTCAATACAGAATCCAGAAACAAAGTCAAAAACAGAGCATGAAGTCAAAAATCCAATAATCACAGAAAGTACAGTAGAAATAAGAAAGACTCACCAACTCCAAAGTGCATCTGAATGAGCTGCTTATAGGACTGAGACAGTCCCTTGCAGTGATTGACTGGTGGCCCCACCTCTTGAGGAACCACCCACAAAACACAAGGAAAGCAATCGAGGCATACATAAATAGACAAAATGAAATACTAAGAATAATACAGATGATAAGACATCAAAATAATACAAACAAAAGAATCAAACAATGAACAGAAGAAGACAAGCATCTGAACACCAGCCATGGGAGGAACTCTAGCTGAAATATAATGTTTTTGTTCATCAAAACTTAAGTTCCTGTGAACAAGTTTTGTTTAAAATTAAAAGAGTTCATAGACTGTAATAACCAAATTTGATCTTGATCAGTTGGTAAAGCTGTTTCTGCCACAGACATGAAAAGAAAATCAACAGTAATATACAGGCACATCACCATACAGTATATACACCTCAGTAAAATAATCAAATTGTGTTCAGTGTGGAAAACACAAACCTTAACATTTTGAACCAATTGCAGTTCGTTTTTCTGTGCTACAAAATGGTATATTTAATCTTGGAAAGTACAAACCTTAATGCAGTAGTTTTACAGTTATTCAGCATTTTTTTTGAATTTTAGCTAAAATTATTACTGTTGATGAAATTACTTGAATGGTCTGCTTTCTCTCAAAGATTTTATTGATAGGTATAAAACTCCACGAATGCCATGGCATGACATTGGGGTGGTGGTACATGGCAAAGCAGCCAGAGATGTTGCAAGGCATTTTATTCAGCGCTGGAACTTCACCAAGGTAAGAAAACACAATGATATAATTTGACTGTTACATAGTATCACTGTGATGTGACAGGGTGGCTCAGTTTTTAAACCTTTTATTTTACAGCTATAATGAATGGAGCTTGAATCACATATTTTATAAGTTCTCACAGTATCCATGTGAATTTTCTTGAAGTACGTTTTGTTCCTTCCACATTTCAAAGGCATTTATTATTAGACTGACCATAAAGTAAGCCAGCATGGGGATGTTTGTGAGTGTGTCCTGCTTTGAACTAAAGTTTCACCTATAGGGTTGCATATTACCCTCTGACCAAAGTGGTCTGCATAGAAAAAAGCATTTTGTGACTCTAATGGATAAAGAGGGCAACAAAAATAGGTTGATAATCATATCACCATGTGGGGTAACATTTGTCATCCATCCATCCATTTTCCAACCCGCTGAATCCGAACACAGGGTCACGGGGGTCTGCTGGAGCCAATCCCAGCCAACACAGGGCACAAGGCAGGGAACCAATCCTGGGCAGGGTGCCAACCCACCGCAGGACACACACAAACACACCCACACACCAAGCACACACTAGGGCCAATTTAGAATCGCCAATCCACCTAACCTGCATGTCTTTGGACTGTGGGAGGAAACTGGAGTGCCCGGAGGAAACCCATGCAGACACGGGGAGAACATGCAAACTCCACGCAGGGAGGACCCGGGAAGCGAACCCAGGTCCCCAGGTCTCCCAACTGCGAGGCAGCAGCGCTACCCACTGCGCCACCATGTTGCCCTGGTAACATTTGTTGATTCCAAAAATGTAAAGCCCCAATTAGGGGAAACATTATTATCATCAGCATCATCATCATTACCAGTTTAATGGTCATTTTCCAGGTTTAACGCAGATTAGTCTGTTGCTTACAAATCGTTTTCTCCACCATCCTGACCCATCCTTTACATCAAGACCCATAGTTTTTATATAACCTGACATCACATCCTACCATATCTTTTTTGGCTTCCTTCAGGGGTACAACCCCTTTATCTACATCTTGGTGCACCTCTTTATTCAATCAATCAAGGCCTTTTACTCACCATGCCTAAAGCTACCTTCTTAGTATGTTTCTCCTCAGCATAGCACACCTCCATGCCAAGTCTTTCTCTTAAGGATTTATCTTTCTATTACCTCATTACACACCACACATCCAGCTTATCATCCTCATCACCGTTTTCAAGCTTTGCTTTATATTTCACTTTCATTGATGGCATCACACCCCAATAGAGCATACTACTCCACAAACACTTTTATAAATTTCACCCATCATTGTAAGAGATGTTCTTCTCAAAGTCACAATGGTGAACAACTCTGGATTCTCTCTCTGTTCACTCTGACATTCTCTTCTGTGACAACACCTCCGTCTGCATTCCTAAACAACACCAATGCCAATATCTAAATTTGCGCTTGCTATATCAGCATGCTGTAGTCTCCCACACACTTTCTACAAGCAAAAGTCACACTTACTGCCTACAGACTACTTTCATGCCACTACATCTTTTATTCAATTGGAGCACTGGAGTAGATTTCTGTCAGAACATTTAATATATATGCCACATGACCATGCACCCACCACTTCCATGCTTTCTGAACTTTCCTCTTCAACCATAAACTTGATCTTTCCTGCATGTACCTTGAGGTATTCTACATCCTAACTAGCTTTCCATTTCAGTATCTTGTGCTTCTATTTCACTTCACTTTTTGCTATTAAAACAAAATCATAGGCATACAAGATTTTGCATACCATTCCTTCATGCACTTCTCTTGTCATCTGCTTCATCACTATCATGAAAAGCAATGGTTTCAGAACCAATCTGTGGTGCTGCCCAACCTTACCCTGAAATCGTTCATTATTCCCTATCTGCTGTGCGGACCACTCTTTGTGCTCCCTCATTCATCGACATCACCACAGTCACTAACTATCCATCCACACATAACTTTCTCAATGCCCACCTCACCATCTCTCGTGACATCTTGTCAAATGCCTTCTGTGATCTGCGAATAATGTCACAGTCCCTCTTACTGTACATGTCATACAGGGCAGCAAAGGAGTTTGGCATCTGCCCTAAACATTTCTGCTTCTATAGGGGACAGCACTCTGGATTATTTTAAAGGTATAGGCTCCCCTTCTTTCAGAAACATTGTTATTCCCATTTGGCATAAAAACATGACATTGAAAATTAAAAATAAGAAATATTTAAAAATATATACTTTTTGGGTAGAACATTCATTTTAAAAGAGACTTAGTTATAACCATAGTAAACACACGTTGTTCTCCTTTTGTGTTGGGAGTGAATTGAAATAAAATATTTGCAAGCATTTCCTTTCCATGATTGGTTGCTGATTTATTTAGTGAAGAGTCAAAGGAAAAAGGTTTCAGTTAGAATGTTTGGAATTTCATCAGTCTATTCATTTTCTAAATGGGCTTAATATGCCTGCATTATCAGTCTGTTGCAATACATATAGAACACTGTAAAAAAAAAGTAAAAACAAAAGAATTATGGCTGTGTATTCACTGGAAGATTTAGATTTTTTGTGTGCTGTGATTTTTTCACGATTACTTTAGTTTCCATGGTAACTTGGCATAATGACAAATCAGTTACTTTCCTTAGCCCATAATCTAATTAGTAACAAACTGTAAAAAACATATCCCACAAAGCCCCAACACACCCTGCCCCTTATACCTGCATTATTATGAGGATATGCAAGCACTGCAAGGTAATGTCACAAGTAACATGTAAAGAAACGCTTTGATAATTTAACTCACTTTTATAAACTGGTTACCATACCTTGTTTAGGATAGACACGATTTACATGCTAATGTAAATCAAAGTATTTTGTGCATTTTTTTTTTCTTCAATATGCATGACTCAAGTTTTCAAAATACTGTTAGAACGCTACAAGCTCCCCTGCATGCAATGAATAGTTCATGTGATCTACAAGGCCTATGCCCCAATCAGAAGACACTTAAACTGATGTTAATAACAATCACATTATCTAAAATGTAAAGCAGGGCCATGACTGGCTAATATTTACTTTTAAAGTAAGGTGGCACACTGGCTATGTACTTTGTGCTGCAGAAGACTCCAGTGACCTGGAGTGAATGATTATGTCTTTGTGGATTTTCCAGTTTCTGCTCAAGCTCCAAAGAAGTTCATGCTATTTTAGATGCCATCTCCAAACTGAGGACATGTAGTATGTGCGCCTGAGATGCACTGTTGTCCTGCCCTGATTTAAAGTTTAACTGGTGCCAGATGCTCCCATGATATCTTAAGTTCAGGAATGGGAATGATATACATTTTATTATGGAAATGGGTTGTTTGCATCACAATTGTATGTTGATGCTTGTGCTGTTTTTGCTAGTATTTTATTAACATTGCCAGAATGGTAAGCTGCTCTTGGTTTTCTTTAAGGTTGTCTTGAAGGCTCTTAAGGGACAAAAACTTTACTCTGTAAGCTCATTTCACCTCTATTAAAATTACTGGAAAAATTTTTTTTTTAAGTATTCAAAAATAAATTTGCAACTCTTCTAATTCTGCATACACTTACATGTACACCACAGAAAAGTTCATTCTTTATTGTAAAGGCACATAATCTGCATGACTAATTCTGTAAAATATTGATCAGGTCAAGCCAACAAGAAAACAGGCTTGATGAGGTATAAAATAAATGATGAGGCAAACAATTACAGGCAAAGACACCCAATAGCACAAGGAAAAAATATCAAAATCAAGAGAGACAACCAAGGGTTAAAAACCCACAAAATTTGGAAGCACTAGATTAGAGGACTTTGTAAGGGCAGAACATTATGAATTCAGTGTGCATTTATGTATATTGTATGATGTATTCTTGCTTTTGTTAATTTTGGGTTATTGTTTTTTGTGTCTATGTTATTTCTGTCAATTTCAATTGTAATTCTGTCATGGTGTACAGTCACTTTAAATGTTCTTGTGTTCTTTGTTCTTTGTGGGTGGAGCCCCAGGGGCATCCCTAACTTCACCACCTCCGTCTGAATATTTAAGCTGGCTGTGAAGGCTCAGGAGCTAGAGATCATTCATTTACAGTGGAGTATTTGTGAGTACTGTTTTATTGTTGGATTTTCTTTTTTTTTCCCATTATACTTGCCTTCTGTTCTTGGATGATTCCTCTGGAGTGTGTCTTGTTTGTTGTGGAATGTCCTTTTAGGGATTTCCTTTTTTTTTGCTTATTTGAGCACTTCTTGTTTGTTTATTAATAAATTCCTTATTTAAAAAGATCCTTTGTTTGCCCTCTTTTATACAAGCAGAGTGTTTATGGTCATCCAATCTCTTCTAGAACTTCTGTTATATTTTTGGGATATTTAAGTATAATTTTGAGACTTAATCCCATTTTTGAAGCTGTGAAGCCTGAGGCCAGCCAGTGGAGATCGGATTAAGCCCACTCAAGTAAAGCCTTTTTCTGATAGACAAGGAAGGCCTAGTCTGGCCAGTAAAGCATTTTGGAGGCTTCCCACTCTTTTTGTCATAATGACGATTTCACAGCACATGGTGCACAATGTGACACCAAAGACCTCAAGTTAGGCTCCAGTCTGTATTGTCAGTACCCCTCCTATCATTTGACCCCAGCATGATTAATGTTTCATAGCAACAGACAGGAAAAAAGAATTGGTTTGGGACCGAGCTCAAGCTATCTTGTAATACTACTGGAACTGCTCCAACTAATGAACTACTGTCATGATATTGAGTTCTGGACAACAAGGCTTTTATATTTTGTTTGATTTTGCTTGATAATTTCCAGTTACTTTTAGCTTTTCATATGCAATGTGTAATACATTTTAGGTATGTTTTAGCCATTATCATGGTGACCCTTTGTGGAGTCATTTCATTGTTGTAACTGTGTTAAAGGTGGCAATGACACCTTTTGCTGGTCACGTGGTTCACATTCATGACCTGTGATGTTACTGCTGCAAAAGTATTTCAGATGGTGGCATTGTAATCTCTATATTCTAATTTTGGGTTTAAAAACAAAACAAAAACTTTGTGCTTAGTGATTTTTGTATGGAAAAGTTTTCTAAACCATTTGCAGTGCTTTTTTTTTTACTTTTAGAGGCTTGGTTTCTTGCTTTCTGTCTGTGTATACTTGACCTGTTCCTTGACCAGTTTTCTAAAGTGCTTAATTTCCTGAACTAAACTAAAGTATGCAGCCTCAGAGCATTCACTGTTTTTTTTCTAATTGAAATCTTGACAATTCCACCCTTATGTACTTAATAACCTCATACTGGGGAACCCACCATATCCACAGCAATAAGGTATTCCAGCATATGTGAGAGCCAACAATAAGACAATGCCAAAAAATCTGAATTACATAATTACAAATGTGGAAAATCTGCAAAATCCACAAGTGCAGTAATTGCATATGAACTCTGTCTCCTGCATTAAGACCTCCATGCCACCTAAAAGAGTAGAAAGAAAGAAAAGTAGTAATAAGCTTAATAATAAATGTTAATATGCTACAAATAATTTGACAAGGAAATCAATCTGTGTACAGAAGCAACTGTTTTTATTGAAACAATTTTTGGCCACCACAATCTTACATTAATAAAATTGGCAGTTGTTGGATTGTTACATAATTGGATTTGTTAGAAATACAATAAAGTGGATGTGTCATTTAAGCGAAAGGAAATTTACTGCAGTAGTAAATTAAACTTTTACTGCATTCACTGTCAGGAAGTGATTTTTTCAATGTTTATGTGTTGGTTCACTTAGATAATTTAAATTAAAACACAAACAGACTAAAAAGTAATCAATGTTTCAAAACAAAGGTACCTTTATGTAAAATCAGTCTCTTCATCGATTATTTCAAATACAGAAACACACAATGTGATCAACAGTGCATCTGGCATAAATTAAAAAACAGCAATTGACTATAATATTAGTTTCAATGAAAAACAAGAAATCCTGGTTTTACCTTTAGATAAATGCAAATAACTCCCACGCTCAGCATGGTACTTGTCAATTTGTGTCCTTATGCTTTTTTACTCGGTTATTTGACTAACCTGGATTGAAATTAAAAGATTTCTAAAACAGATTTAAAGTTCTGATGAAGCTGCTCTATGTACAATGTAACAAAAACTTCAAAAGCATCAATCAATTAGGAAATCATTTCAGAAATGTTGTACACACTGTCCATGACTGTATGTCATAGTTGACATATCGCTTGTAAATATTTTTTTAATGATAAAACTGAAATTATTGATTGCAGGAATTTCTTGTGCCACAGATTCACTAACATAGTGACATGTGCCTGAGAGCAATGTCATTGATTTCATGCTATAGAGAATATTTTTCTCTTGATGTATTTTTCGTAAAGTTTAGCAATGTTACAAAACTCAAATAAAAAGTTTCAGTCCTTTGCCTTTCTTTTTCAGGTTTTGTCTTTATTATCACAATGATATACTCTCTGAGCAAGCAGCAAGTGATGTCACCAGAGACACAAATAAACTTCATTGGCCATGAATGAGCACCAGATTTAAGTATTTCTGCTTCAGAGGCATTATGTGTCAAGAGTGCACGGTTACTTTGGATGTAGAAAAACCCAGCAACGTGTAAAAGCATGAAAAGAATAAGAATTCATACAGATTTCATGTACTGGCACACTTACAATTATTCTGCTCAGCCTTTCCTTTTTATTGTGAAATAGCACAAAAAATAATAGATAAAATAAGGGCAAAAGCCTTCTCTTGCAATTAAATATTTTAGTAAGGAAAAGCAATGTACTCTTATTGCCTAGCTTTACAAGCATTGTAATCTGTAACTGCCTCTTGGTTGATATGGGCAGCAGCTTTGAGATCTACCAGAGTGAAGCCATGTGAATCACAGAACCCAAGAATGACTAAAGCAAATATGGACATGTAGTGTTTAATTCCAAGTCCTTTGTACCTTTCGTTCTCCATAGATATCCTGAATCCCCTCTTTTCAGCGCTTCTGCTGATCTCTGATTTTTTATTTTATATTTTTTGATCTATTTTTGTTGCAGTACAATAAATCCACTCCAAGCACTGTAATATTAGCATATGGGGAGCTTGTATGCATGTCTGGTTCTTAGACATACTGTATGTATCTGGAGATATGTGCTCCTGATAAGGTTACTCATTACAAAATGGTCTAAAGCAATGGTTCATATCCAGGGGTCACAGATACCATAAGATGGCTGCAAGAGCAAAGAAAATAATCATACATACATCCATCCATCCATTATCCAACCTGCTATATCCTAACTACAGGGTCTGCTGGAGCCAATCCCAGCCAACACAGGGCGTAAGGCAGGAAACAAACCCTGGGCAGGGCGCCATCCCACCACAGGGCACACACACACACACACACCCACACACCAAGCACATACATAACAGTCAAAATACTTAAATCACTAAAATTAGGCTACAGCATGAATGTCAAAGTTATAATTTTAAAGCAGATCACTTAATCAATATTCAAGACATTGCACTTGCATTCAATGACTGTCAGTTTTGTCAAAGACTCCTTTGAAAGTGCATTTCGTGTATAAATTATATCCATATATAGCTTAGCTGGATTACATTTACACCTGGCATTAAAATGCATCTCCAGTGTCTGTATCATGTCTGGAAAGAGATCTGACAGATGCCCAACATATAAATGGCACTTAGAGGTTTAATGGATGCAGTTATCTGTGCAGTTCAGTGCATTGCAACCACTAACCTGTAGTTAGAAAGGAGAAAGACAGCTCATAATGACCCAAGAAACTGTGAAAAGAGGGTGACATAACACACTGCCATAAACAAAGTATTTAAAAATGATGCCAAAGATGTGAAAACCTCATAAAAGAGATGGAAGCTCAAATGCATGCATGCCACCACTGTCACTCTGTTCACTTTTTAAAGCTGCACAGGTTTACCAGACTGCTACCACAGCCCTACATGACGCTTTTGTCTCTTCCACTTCTTGGTTGTTGTATATGAAGAGAAAATACATTTGTTTTTCCACTCGTCTTAAATGTGGCTATTGCCGATGGAAATGCTCCAATACTGAATTTAGAGGATAATGAAGTAGCTTCTGCAATTAAGTTATGAAAAAATGTCTGCAGTGATTAATTCTGTATTTTAAAAATTACTTTTGATTTTTTATTTTCAGAAATATGTAACAACTTTATTCTTAGTCTGAAACTTAATACTTAAGTCAAGTGAGTCGTAAGACGCTTTTGTAGTTATCAAACATATCTGTAGTGATAAATACAGTAATTCCTTGCTATTTGAAGTGGTTAGGGTTGCAAGACTCCCGCAAATACAAAAATCAATCAATAAGTCTTGAGCCCATGATTATTGTATATTCTAAGTTTATTGTACTAAATAAGATGCAAAAAGTTGCAAGAAATATGAAATAAAACAATCTCTGTGCAATCAAATTATCTGTTTGAGGCTTTCTGCTGAGACAAAGATTAGTGGTGCTGTCCAGATTAAGTATGTAGTTTAGCAATTCTTTAGTGAACAGCAACTTTTACAAAATTTTACTTTATATAATAAATTTGTGTGTATATTTATGGTAGTAAAGGACAAAAATGAATAACAATAAAGATTCAGAAGAAATCCAACAAAACACTAAGCACAAAATAATAAACACTTACGACACGATACAGTTTTGCAGACGCTGAAGATGGTGATGTAGTTATGAAATTAATTCCCCTGTTAACAGCCTCCTGAAAGTTATGTAAACGTTTGTCCTACCATGATGCTGAAGTATGTGAAGATTTGTAGAAGTTGGGAGGGCTCCCAGATGAAGAAGTTTTCCAACCCAGACAAAAAGTGGGCACAGGACAAGAACATAAATCCAGAGAAAACTGTAATCCAAAGGATGTAATTGTAATCCAATTGTACAATGAAGCATTGAAACAAAAACTACCACTGATTGTGATACTGTTGGCTTCTTATGATTCACTTTTAAAGCTAGCACTCTCATTTTTCGGGGTTGCTAGAATATGCAATCCATTTAAATGATGCTGCTGCAGCATTGTCTGCAGTTTTCTGCAATAGATTGAAAAACTCGCAAAATAATTTCCATTTCATTATCCATCCATCCATCCATCCATCCATTGTCTCCCGCTTATCCGAGGTCGGGTCGCGGGGGCAGCAGCTTGAGCAGAGATGCCCAGACTTCCCTCTCCCCGGCCACTTCTTCTAGCTCTTCCGGGAGAATCCCAAGGCGTTCCCAGGCCAGTCGAGAGACATAGTCCCTCCAGCGTGTCTTGGGTCTTCCCCGGGGCCTTCTCCCGGTTGGACGTGCCCGGAACACCTCACCAGGGAGGCGTCCAGGAGGCATCCTGATCAGATGCCCGAGCCACCTCATCTGACTCCTCTCGATGCGGAGGAGCAGCGGCTCTACTCTGAGCCCCTCCCGGATGACTGAGCTTCTCACCCTATCTTTAAGGGAAAGCCCAGACACCCTGCGGAGGAAACTCATTTCAGCCGCTTGTATTCGCGATCTCGTTCTTTCGGTCACTACCCATAGCTCATGACCATAGGTGAGGGTAGGAACATAGATTGACTGGTAAATTGAGAGCTTCGCCTTGCGGCTCAGCTCCTTTTTCACCACGACAGACCGATGCAATGCCCGCATTACTGCGGATGCCGCACCGATCCGCCTGTCGATCTCACGCTCCATTCTTCCCTCACTCGTGAACAAGACCCCGAGATACTTGAACTCCTCCACTTGGGGCAGGATCTCGCTACCAACCCTGAGAGGGCACTCCACCCTTTTCCGGCTGAGGACCATGGTCTCGGATTTGGAGGTGCTGATTCTCATCCCAGCCGCTTCACACTCGGCTGCGAACCGATCCAGAGAGAGCTGAAGATCACGGCCTGATGAAGCAAACAGGACAACATCATCTGCAAAAAGCAGTGACCCAATCCTGAGCCCACCAAACCGGACCCCCCTCAACACCCTGGCTGCGCCTAGAAATTCTGTCCATAAAAGTTATGAACAGAATCGGTGACAAAGGGCAGCCCTGGCGGAGTCCAACTCTCACTGGAAACGGGTTCGACTTACTGCCGGCAATGCGGACCAAGCTCTGGCACCGATCGTACAGGGACTGAACAGCCCTTATCAGGGGGGCCGGTACCCCATACTCTCGGAGTACCCCCCACAGGATTCCCCGAGGGACACGGTCGAATGCCTTTTCTAAGTCCACAAAACACATGTAGACTGGTTGGGCAAACTCCCATGCACCTCCAGGACCCTGCTAAGGGTATAGAGCTGGTCCACTGTTCCGCGACCAGGACGAAAACCACACTGTTCCTCCTGAATCCGAGGCTCGACTATCCGACGGACCCTCCTCTCCAGGACCCCTGAATAGACTTTTCCAGGGAGGCTGAGGAGTGTGATCCCTCTGTAGTTGGAACACACCCTCCGATCCCCTTTCTTAAAGAGGGGGACCACCACCCCGGTCTGCCAATCCAGAGGCACTGTCCCTGATGTCCATGCGATGTTGCAGAGGCGTGTCAGCCAAGACAGTCCTACAACATCCAGAGCCTTGAGGAACTCCGGGCGTATCTCATCCACCCCCGGGGCCCTGCCACCAAGGAGTTTTTTGACCACCTCGGTGACCTCAGTCCCAGAGATGGGGGAGCCCACCTCTGAGTCCCCAGGCTCTGCTTCCTCATTGGAAGGCATGTTAATGGGATTGAGGAGGTCTTCGAAGTATTCCCCCCACCGACCCACAACGTCCCGAGTCGAGGTCAGCAGCGCACCATCCCCACCATATACAGTGTTGACACTGCACTGCTTCCCCTTCCTGAGACGCCGGATGGTGGACCAGAATCTCCTCGAAGCCGTCCGAAAGTCATTCTCCATGGCCTCCCCAAACTCCTCCCACGCCCGAGTTTTTGCCTCAGCAACCACCAAAGCCGCATTCCGCTTGGCCTGCCCGGTACCTATCAGCTGCCTCCGGGGTCCCACAGGACAAAAGGGTCCTGTAGGACTCCTTCTTCAGCTTGACGGCATCCTTCACCGCCGGTGTCCACCAGCGGGTTCGGGGGATTGCCGCCACGACAGGCACCGACCACCTTACGGCCACAGCTCCGGTCAGCTGCCTCAACAATAGAGGCACGGAACATGGCCCATTCGGACTCAATGTCCCCCACCTCCCTCGGGATGTGGTCGAAGTTCTGCCGGAGGTGGGAGTTGAAGCTACTTCTGACAGGGGGCTCTGCCAGACGTTCCCAGCAGACCCTCACAACACGTTTGGGCCTACCACGCCTGACCGGCATCCTCCCCCACCATCGAAGCCAACTCACCACCAGGTGGTGATCAGTTGACAGCTCCGCCCCTCTCTTCACCCGAGTGTCCAAGACATGTGGCCGCAAGTCCGACGACACGACCACAAAGTCGATCATCGAACTGAGGCCTAGGGTGTCCTGGTGCCAAGTGCACATATGAACACCCCTATGCTTGAACATGGTGTTCGTTATGGACAATCCGTGACGAGCACAGAAGTCCAATAACAAAACACCGCTCGGGTTCAGATCAGGGGGGCCATTCCTCCCAATCACGCCCTTCCAGGTCTCACTGTCATTGCCCACGTGAGCATTGAAGTCTCCCAGCAGAACGAGGGAGTCCCCAGAAGGTATGCCCTCTAGCACCCCCTCCAGGGACTCCAAAAAGGGTGGGTACTCCGAACTGCTGTTCGGTGCATACGCACAAACAACAGTTAGGACCCGTCCCCCCACCCGAAGGCGAAGGGAGGCTACCCTCTCGTCCACCGGGGTAAACCCCAATGTACAGGCTCCAAGTTGGGGGGGCAATAAGTATACCCACACCTGCTCGGCGCCTCTCACCGGGGGCAACTCCAGAGTGGTAGAGAGTCCAGCCCCTCTCAAGGAGATTGGTTCCAGAGTCCAAGCTGTGCGTCGAGGTGAGTCCGACTATATCTAGCCGGAACCTCTCAACTTCGCGCACTAGCTCAGGCTCCTTCCCCTTCAGAGAGGTGACATTCCACGTCCCAAGAGCCAGCTTCTGTAGCCGAGGATCGGACCGCCAAGGTCCCCGCCTTCGGCCACCACCCAACTCACACTGCACCCGACCTCCTTGGCCCCTCCCATAGGTGGTGAGCCCATGGGAAGGGGGACCCACGTTGCCTCTTCGGGCTGTGCCCGGCCGAGCCCCATGGGTGCAGGCCCGGCCACCAGGCGCTCGCCATCGAGCCCCACCTCCAGGCCTGGCTCCAGAGTGGGGCCCCGGTGACCCGCGTCCGGGCAAGGGAAAACGCCGTCCAAAATTGTTTTTCGTCATAGGAGGTTTGTTTAACCGCTCTTTGTCTCATCCCTCACCTAGGATCAGTTTGCCTTGGGTGGCCCTACCAGGGGCATAAAGCCCCGGACAACAGAGCTCCTAGGATCATTGGGACACGCAAACCCCTCCACCACGATAAGGTGACGGTTAAAGGAGGGGCCATTTCATTATTGATGACAAAAATGAATAGACAGAGCAGTGAATCATAAACCATCAAATAGCAATGGCTTAATTGTACTATATTTTGGTAATTACTGGTTGCTTTTGTCCCAGATAATACCTTATTTCATTATGATTAAGAAATTCAGAATCTAGTAAAAAATAACTTGTATTGATTAAAACATATAGGCCATGTTTGAAATAACCTGTTGTGTAATACAGTTTAAAAGACACAAATTGCATATTAGCAGTAGCAGCAAATATGCTTTTGTTAACAAATGTAAGCTCAAAAACAAGCACCTTTGTCACGATTGAAGGAAACCTACATGAAGGTAAATGTCATGACTTGTTGCAGGGGGGCCTCTTCCATATTCCTGTGGAAATCAAAAACAACCTGGCTCCAAAACGCAATACCAAGATCCACTGCTAGAATGAGGCCTAGGAATGATAATAATAATAATAATAATTCATTACATTTATATAGCGCTTTTCTCAGTACTCAAAGCGCTAAATGGTCTCACAGTTCTAGCAGCTGGATGGCCTACGTAGTCCAGTTGGGCTAATTCCAAAATATCCACTTCAAGTTACCATGAGGTTCACCACTCACAAGGGGAAGGATGATAATGGGATGGAAGAGTATGATAGAACCAGGCATAGCAGACCTTGGTGGTAGAAACTGGCTCTGGTGGGGAAAAAGCTGGAGATCGTGTCAGAGATTGAAAAATATGGAAGAGGCCCATACATGTATAGCAATATTCACAAGCTGATTTTGCTTGTCATTCATTTCCTACAATTTTTATAGACAAAACTGTGTTGGAGTTAAGTCAAGTTCATTCAATGTGGACATTGGGCTCCACCTAGTGTGCATCCTTTCTATTCATGATTTTCATGGACAAGATTTCAAGACCTAGCCCAAACTGGAAGATCATCCAGTTTTCCAAAAAAAAGTTTTTTTTTTAATTATTAAAAATTAGTTTTCCATTTGCATTTCTCTGGATTGTAGATGATAGTGTCTTCTTGGCCTCATTAAATTGTAATTGTTCTACCAGTAGAAAACTTAGCAGGTTTAGAATTTTAAACAGACCATGTATTAAAATTCTGACTGCCAGAATAAAATAGTTAACTGGGAATTCAAAATAACTGACGCCAGAGCCTGAACACTGAGTCGAAGAGGAATTGCAAAAGTGTTAAATACCTGTGTGCACAAAATTACATACACTATACACTTTAGTTATCCATAGTCTTGGGTGAAACTAATTATTATTATTTTTTATGTATTTTATTGATTTTATTGTAATCATTCCATACAAATAGATCACTTTTTACAAAAAATAGGATTGAAAACAAATCAACCCCCACCCCTGAGAAAGAGAGCATGACCAATGGAGTGAAGCTAATTATTTGACAACAGTTTTCATATAGTCATATTTGTGATGTAACATCAACTAGCCTCTGGAGCCATTCCACTAGGAACGATCTTTCATGTCTAGTGGTGGAGCCCACAAAAAAAAAACAAATGGTGATGTAGTAAACATCGAACAAAATTAAAATAAAAATTGACTTTGATATACACTGCTAGGAATGAAAATAAAAAGTGACTTAAATGTCCGTGGGTTACAACTTCCCAAAACCACCTTCAGAAGTTGGAAGAAAAATGTTTCTATAGAGAAATAAATGTTTAAAATGTAATGAATCCTAACAGTAATTTATACTGCATGTGGTGATCATGGAGTGTGAATAAAATTTGCACATTCAAATCTTAGTTCATGATACTCTCCTTAAAAAGAGTGGCAAGAGGCTTGTTCTTTTCAGGTAAGGTTTGAGAAGCTGCTCCAAATGTATTGTTGGAGTTCAAGCACTTTGGGGGCTTGTTCATGAGTCTGTGCAGAGGCAGCAGTTTTACAAGCAATGTATTGGACTGTGTTATTGAAGAAGGAAGTAAAAACCTTTAACATACTGGTCAGCTCACACCCGTATTCTCATATACTGCCACATGCTCAGGGTAGTGACCAGAAGAATTAGATTCCAAGTGTAATTGGCCAAAATAGCAGCACAGGGTTGCTTGACTCAGTTTCCCTAATGGGGTGAGGAACTCAACCATGCCTGAGGACCTCAGCATAGACCCACTTCTTTTTCTGATTGGGAGAAGCCAATGGTGGTAATTTGGTCATGGAGTTAGGATATCCACTGGGCACCTCCCATCAATAGGTTACAGGGCATGGCCCACTGGGAAAAAAATCTAGGACCAGATCCAGGAAACACTGGTAGAATTATATTCCTCAACTGGCCTGTTGGTTCCTGGAAAACATCAGGAAGATTATAGTGGACAATCTGTCCAGTTCCTGTCACCGTGACCATCACCGGGATAATAAGAGTGACGGTGAAAGTGAAGTTTATTAAATGTTTTTGATGGCCTAATTTCTTAATGCACATTATATACAAAATTTGCTTGATAAACAGTTCTAGTTATGCAGCAGGCATCTGTCACAAAATATAGGGCATCACAGAGTACCAAACATTTTTAGTCATTACTTCAAACTTTGTAAATATCTAGTTCTGCAAATCAAATGTCTCTGTTTAGAGTCTTAGCAGTTCTGTTTGTATGTTATGTATTTCTTAACTGAGGTTACATTGACTCTAATATGAGAGTGCATACTTTGCAATGAACTGACATGATACCCAAGTATGGTTCCCAGGAGAGAGAGAATAACCGTAAACCTCTTGCTTGAGAAGTCACAGGCATGTGAAGAATCTTCACAAATAAAGAATTTATTTATACTAAACAAAAGGTAAACAATAATGGCAAGGAAAGATAAAAAAGGAAAAAAAGTGTTTGCTTACTGTAAGTGGCAAACCAAAGTAAACAAATCTAAATCTTTAAACCAAAGTCAAAATCCAATAAACATACTCAAAAATACACAGTAACTTGAAAATATAATACAATATTCAAGATAATCAGTATTCACACCAAATATCTCAATTGAACCCTGAAGGGCTTACACCTAGACCTAAAATATAAATGCTGGTTTATCTGGATCTTTTGACTTTCCCTTTGAGTTATACTTTTGATTAATGTATTACCCTTTGGTTTCTGGTTACCTATTTATTTTGGTCATTATCATTTTGACATCTGGCTTCCACTGGTCTTTTCCCTACATATATAATTTCCTGTTCCTTTCATTTCCTCGCAGTAATTAATGGAAGCTATATATGTCTAACAACAATATGTTATTCTGATATCCTCACCATGGATGAATAAAACAAAAGAACTAAACTCACATTAGTGTAAGTTAGAGGTAAGAAACCTAAGACTGCATTAGACGTCTTTATTTATAAGCTTTTTTTTGGTGGAACACAAATTTTGTGTTGTGAGTTTTGGTTTGTTATTTGTTAATCGTTCTGGTTCGCAGAGTTTTTGTTTTGCATCTGACTATGAATTTTTCCTCTTCCTTTGTTTGTTTATTCCCTGGTGCTTTTTCTCTTTTCCCTTCCCACTGGACAATTACCACCCTATATTGTCCTTAGCAAACACATGTCATGTAAACCCTAGTATCCCCTAAGGTTACACTAAAAGGAGGAACTAAAACTGAGCTCTCCAAGGTCTTGCTTTGACTGCCTGTTATAGTAGGCTTTGTTATTTTTAATGTCACTGTTCTCTGTGCCCACTGTTATGGACTCATTCATACAGGCAGACCAAGTATGGTACACAGGGGCACAGCATCTTCATTTAGAATTGCCGAGCCAAGCACAGGACTAGAGAGCCAAAAGACAACTGGAGAATTGAATAGTCAGCCTAAAGACAGACTAGTATATTTCTGTCCTCTGTCAGCACATTATCCTTGTTGAGAACTGTATGTAGGCATTGTGCTATTCCTGTATTTTTGAAGGTGGGGTTTGAGTCCTTTCCTGTCCTTGTTTGGATCCAATAGAAGGAGCCTACACATGGAGCAACCCGAATATAAGGATGGACCTACGGCCAACACTTTGAAGCTGCCGGGCGGAAGATTATGTCTTCCGTCTGAGGCCGGGTGGAAGATTATGTCTTCCGTCCAGTAAAAATCCTTTCAGCGTGGCAAACGAAAGATGGCAGACTGCATAGGTCAAGATACCCACATGCTTGATATGTCTGTCATAAGCTTCCCGTTTGTAATACCGCGTGAACCCATCAATAAAGAGCTAAATTATCCTTTTGTACTTCTCGTGTAATCTTGTAACCGTCTTATTGCATGCTGGAGGGGGATAATACCTTTTTATTTATAATTATTTAAATTCAGGTTAATTAAAACGCTGCAATTGAAAAGAACACATTTCCAGAGAGCTAATGCCTCTTGAGGAAACACTGCCTGACCTACTGTATATAGTTAGAGCTGAGTGCCTGCCTAAAGTAAGTAGCTTAGACAAAGTGTTATAACATAGACTACACAACTCTGATTTGGGTACTTCTTGTTGTATCCAATTTGTTAAATGGGCGTGTTTGTGTGAGTCCTGCGGTGGTTTGGCACCCTGCCCGGGATTCAGCGGGTTGGAAAATGGATGGATGGATGGATGGACATTACTTTGTTTATTCATACTGTACATATAGCCATCTTGTTTTTCATTTCTATGAGCTGTTTATACCCAGAAGACTAGCCTTTACATTTTATCATGACATCCTTTCTTGACGGTTGTGACCAGTAGGTGGTGGAACAGCACCGCAAACCTCCTCAGACACAACCACACAGCACAGTCCTGGATTCAAATAAAAGATTGTATTTATTCTTTACCTCCATTGTTCATTCAATTCTTTTTCGCAATAATACATCACAACAACCTTCTTCCACACCTCCCCTGAAGCCTTGTCCACATTCCTCCTGACTCTCACTCTTATAGGAAGCTCAGCTTCTTTTATGCCAGAACCAGGAGTACTTCCGGTGCCATAGCATTGCACACTGGAAGCACTTCCTGGTTAGGTGGAAGTCTATTTAAAAGGGGTAATACTGATGCCTTATAGCTGCCCCTCATGGCACCCAAGAACCCCAACAGAGCTGTCCATAAGACTACAGTTCCTAGTCTGCCCTGTGGATATTCTTGTGGGTGCCCCACCAGTGGGATGCTGCCACCTTGCGTATGGGGGGAATATAACTTTGGGCAGCAGACACCTCTTGCCCTACCATTGTAGACTTCTTTTCTGGCTGGAAGCAAACCCCCCATCCCACAGGGACACCCGTCCATCCATCATGACATTCACACAGTCTAAATGAAAATGATCACAGCCCTTGATGCCCAAGTTTTTGGATTCAAATAAAAACAAATAGCAGTTTGTGAAATTAGTTGATAGTTAGGGAATGGATTTATTTATTGTTAGGATCTAAATCTATGGTTTCTTATTTTGTCTTGCATTTTTGTTTTTTGTGCTCTGGTAATGAACTTCAGCATGTGTATCTACTATCCTTTTTCCTGGTTATGCTAAAATATTTTTGACACCCCAGACCTTTTATTCTTTCTTAATTTGACAGGCCCTTGAACATGACTAATTCCATCTGGTCACAATAAACAGTATCCAAAAATCAAAGCACAAATAATTCAAGTACAAAAAACAACAGCTTAAGGAACAATATGCAACATGGATGGACTGAAGAGGAAAACAAATCTGAATATAATACATTCAAATGGTGGAATCTAGCACATGATGTTACATTCCAGTACACTGCCAGCCACTATGCACATCCCACTATTGTATGAGTATAATTCAGAAAACAGGAGATTACCAGTGGCAAAATAATTATAAAAAATGTTTACAAAAGCACAATAAGTGTTCAATCAACTGTTATTCAACTGTTATTCCTGATCCGTGGCTAATTGAGAGGTACTTTTTTGTCCATGCATTTTCTTATACTGTTGAGGGAATAGTCAGAGTCTACCCTGGCACCATCACGCGTTAAACAGGGATTAGCCATGCTCACTCCCACAGCCACATTCATTGCCAGTGTGCCAAATGCAATTTCCAATTAAATTAACACTAATGTCTTTGTGATATGGAAAGAAATAGCAGCATCTTGGGAAAGGACGGGGGTACAAGCAGACATGCACCCTGACCCAGCCAGCAATCAATAATTAGATTCATATCTACAGTAATTATCATAATTTATTTTTAAGTCAATTAGTAAAATTTAATATAATATTCTCAAGCCTAATTAACCCGAATCAAGGCTGAGGGGGACCAGAGTCTATCCTGACAGTGTCAGGCATGGAAAAGGTACTGAACTCGGATGAACCACAAACCCACTGTAGAGCACACCCACCTCAGAGTCATATCGGGCAAATTTAGAGACGCCAGTTAAAACTCTATATTTTCCATATTTTTGACATTTAGCAGAAAACCAGAGTTTCCAAAAGTTAATCCACACTAACAAAATTAAAGCACCAAATTCCAAGCACAGAACAACAATGTATGAAAACACAGAATGCTGGATTCATATTCAGGAGGTAGCAGCTCTGTCCACTGAAATTACCATGTCACCCTAGTGAATGAACGTTTCTTGTATAAACCCAAAATGTCAGACTTTGACTCCTCTTTGCCCACATACAAGCATTAAGTAAACAATCAGGGGAGCCTCAGGCTAAATCGGCACTGTGGCACATGTAAAGTTTGTTTAGAAAGGACAACTGTCACATATTCATCATCCATCCATCCATCCATCCATTTTCCAACCCGCTGAATCCGAACACAGGGTCACGGGGGTCTGCTGGAGCCAATCCCAGCCAACACAGGGCACAAGGCAGGGAACCAATCCCGGGCAGGGTGCCAACCCACCGCAGGACACACACAAACACACCCACACACCAAGCACACACTAGGGCCAATTTAGAATCACCAATCCACCTAACCTGCATGTCTTTGGACTGTGGGAGGAAACCGGAGTGCCCGGAGGAAACCCACGCAGACACGGGGAGAACATGCAAACTCCACGCAGGGTGGACCCGGGAAGTGAACCCGGGTCTCCTAACTGCGAGGCAGCAGCGCTACCACTGCGCCACCGTGCCGCCCATCATATTCATCATGTGTAAATATAAAAAATGTAAGATGATCATTATCAATTGAGCTTCTTACTTTATTACCATTATTTAAGTGCACCATTAAATCTTTTAAGTGAACATTACTTCAGTGCCATTACATTTTTCAGATAATGTCATCTTAAATATATGCTAATTTTGTTTAGTTAGTGCTATTATTATCAGTGGACCACTTCTTACATACTCTGTTCATTGACAATAGGGTTTTATTTTATTGCAGTGTGTGCAAGAGATTAAAGCACAAATGTAATTTTCTCAGGTTTAAATTATTATCAAGAGTGGAATTCAGCAATTCATTTTAATTCTTAAAACAGCTATAAAAAGTCATTTGCGTCATTTTGTCTGTGAATTCTTAAAAATTGCTCATCTGGGTAAATCTGTAACTGTGATTAAATGTAACTTGATTGTTAAAAGTGTGCATTTCACTTTGAGTTGAATGAACTGAATAAGCTGTGACTTAGCACCCCCTGCAGTTAACCAGCAGTAGCTTCTGCTCGGGACACCACAGCTATAATTCTCTGGTACAGCTGGCTTTCTGCTCCCTTTTTAAAGCAATTAGAGGCCTTTTTTTCTTTGATTGTTTAGTAATTTAATCTGTTCAAGACCATTTTTAATGAAATACATTGCTAATATTTAATTCCTGACTGGGTGTAATGCACATTCACAAAATAATTAAAAAAAGAAAATCTACGGGGAAAATAGGACCCGGGACAAAAGATAAATGAATAGACTTGATTAGCTGTTTAAGGAAAATGACTTTCTCTGAAACCAAGAAATATACAATTGAAATAATTTCGGAAATAAATGCAAAATTACTCATTTTCCTGATTGACAAATTAGCCTTAGCCTTTTTCACTTGTGGTATTTTATACTTTTTTTTTAAATTAAAGTGAGCTATTCATTGTACTGGAACATGTTTTATCCTAGAAAAACAGCTAAAGTACAGCATGCATAATTGTAGCTAAGAATGGACATTGATATTGCTATACTGAGTTTTAAGGTAAGACCAATCTCCAGTGCTTAAAATAAATATTTAATAAAAATTTGTCAATTACAAATATTCTTACTATTTCACAAAGTAAATATTTCAAATAGATTTTAAACTAAGGGACTTCATTCTGTGTAAAATACATTTAAAAATGTACCTCATAAAATGATTTTTAAATAATTCTTTGCCAAAGTAAGATTGTGTTTGATTTTACTTTAGTTTATTTTGAGATGTGTTTTTCATGAAAAATAAGATGATTGATTTAATTTATTTTTCTAGTTTTACAATAGCAGTTTAAAAAATAATAATTGAGATGTCATTTCCTGCAGCTGGCAAAAAAGCGCTCTGGAGCAGCAGGTCATCCTTTTCTACTGCCGAAGAGTCTTTCTGCCCCTTTGACCTTTCCACTTGAGATCAGCAAGTTCACCCAAGCAAATGTGCAGGTAACTATTTACTTATGATGGAAATCACTAAGAATTGTGCGTTTTTATTGTGTATATTTAAATGATTACTCCAAAGGATTTAAGAAGCTAGGATTTTATTTTAATCATGCAATGTTATTCAAAGATATTCTTGTGTGGATATTCTCCAAGATATTGAAACCTCTGGAGATACTCTGTGATGACACAAAGAAGACTATTATTATTCAGGCTGGTGCACCAAATTACTTTTCTTGTCTTAGTTAAACTTTGATAAGTGTTCTTTTGAAATGTGTCACTCTGAATACAAGTCCTATCCTCCTTATTATACTGTATAGTGCCTTGCACTGCCTAGGGTGAGGTGAGTGCTCTAAATTTACTCTAAAAAAAAGGGACTAACCATTTCAGTCACACAGATAAAAATCGCCCTCTCTGAAGAGGAATGTTATATGGTTACCTAAGGTTTGTCTCTTTGGATCGAGGGTGCACCCATTTTAATAAACCCTGTTGCTTGTGGGGAAATAGATGAGAAAACACACACACATTACCAAGGGCTTTCTAGGGCAATAACTGAGCAAACTTTCCCTAAAGCGTTGTCTTACATTTTCAAGAACACCCAGCACTTTAAATAACCCCAAGGCTGATATCAGCTGTTGAACTTGTAAACAGTTGTTAATGTCAGCACGTCTACATTGTATTTGTTCAACTCTAATTGGCACCAAAACAAAGATCAGTCTCTTTAACACCGTCATTCTACCAACTGTAATTTATGAAGATGAAACCCAGAAGGCCACAGCACAAGTTTCACAGAAATAATTCAGTGGAGTCTACAAAAATCTAAGGCGGCACTTGTCAAATTACTCACTTAACAACTGAAGTATCAATGAGCAGATTTAACCAAGAAGCAGCCTGAACCAATTGCAGGATTTCATGATGCCTCTTGGACCAGAGACATTCTAAAACTGTAATGAGATGTATACCATCAGGAGATAAGAGGCCTGGTGCATGACATTCAAAGAAAACTTGAAAATATTGGTGTAAAATGGGGTAAAACAGAAACCATGAGGGTCGATAAAAAGGTTTAGAAAACACTTGCTGCCCAGTATGCCTAGTAGCCCAGATGGACCTACAGTAGGCCTAAGGTTAAGTGAACCAGCATCTCACACCCTCAGGTATGTGGGAGTTAGTGTGACTGGCGATACTAACACATTACTGAGACCTGCAAAGGCCTGGTTTCCTATTGAGGATTGTTTCTTGAATTGCAGGTACATTGTTGGATAAAGCTGGTTCAAGAAATGGAAGGAGAGCTAGTCCAGACCAGTTCCATACTATTTAAAATGCCAAAGTCATTTTTTAAAATAAAAAAAAAAAATAAAACTAATGTATGAGGTAAAACTTAGAATATCTCTCTGTTGTTAACAGCATCAAAATATACACCCTCCTAAACTCCACCAAGGTTGTCAACAGAGCCATTCATTGGGGTGGAAGTATTTTTTTCAGGACCTGGCAACCCTGCCCATGGGTAGAAACATCCACAAAATAAATTTTCAGGGGAAAATGCTCAGGTGATTGTATTGTAGCGTCAGTGCTGAGCACCGCAATGGATGGATGCTCTTCTCTTTACATGGTTCTTTGAGGTGGCTCGCTGTCCTTAAAGGACTGCCTAGTTGGAAAAGCCACTGGTAATGTAATGCCACTTCACTCTTCGATGACTTATTGCTGGCTGATGTAACTTGTCTGTGCCATTACATAATTATTCCTTCTCCTGGCTGAAATAGTCCATCTCAGTATTTCAAAAATGGCTAAATTTGTGTTGATGAGCTAAAGTACAGCGTTAAGCTAAGTAGCAGAATCTCAAGAGTAGTAGGGTAAACATGTTAGAAGCAATGTGAGTTAAGTAGTCTGGTTTCTTTTTAAAGCAACGAGTAACCTAATGCATATCTTATTGAAGTAAACTTACCTGTGTTATTATTATTCCAGCAGCACTGGGTGTAAGGCAAGAAGTATGCGTACATGGGCCCTGTGCTCAATCGCACAGCCAGGTAGAAAAGAGTTTACAAAATTCAATTTGACTAAAAATATTAAAAAATACAAGAAAATTATTGCAGGTGTTGTGCTTATTTTCTGATTCTCTGTGGCTGCTGATGATGTTTAACTCTTTATTGTGCAGTTTCTGAAACACTTTGACAAACGTTTAACGTTTACTTGCACGTGTAAATGTGGATTATTAAGGAGCTAGGAGCTGAACTCTGTTATCTGTGTGCATATAAACACACTGAATGTGGAGTTGAATTTTCCTCCAAAGGTTTGCAACACTGTATAATAAGTCAGAATTAACAGAAACTGTCTGCAACTCATTCTGTTGTTAATTTAAAATGCTCTGCTTGCTGTTGCCGTGACTCCAAACAATCAGTTTGCTTGTGCTTGAGCAGGTGTGCTTTTAAACAGGCTGTTATAATATTAATAACAATAATATTACATTTTATTTATGTAGAACCTTTCCCATGCTATGTTATTAAATTCTAGTGGGTTAGAAGAAGTCAGTAGTGAACATTCACAGCCAATAAATTTATGTGGAGATTATTCATCCAAACAGAGTTGCGCCAGTCTCAGCAAGCATTGAACGTGAGACAGGAACAATCCCTGGTCAGGGTGCCAGTTAATCGCATGGCGAATACAAACACACACATGCACTGGCGTCAACTTGTTATCACCAAATCCCATAACCTGCCTGTCTTTGGAAAGAAACGCCAATGAAACCGACCAGGAAAATATGCAAACTCCAGGCAGGAAAACCAGAGCAAAACCCTCTTACTGTGAGGCAGCAGTGCTTCCGATGTGCCATGGTGCACCTAACATGTTTACAACATACACAATTTATAAGTAAAATATAATATATATGCTTTAATGCATTTCACCCTGAAAGTGATATCAAGCATACATCTTAGGATTCTAAATGTTCAGACAGCAGTAACATCATGGATTTATTGTATTCTGTGTGGCGATCACTGTCTGTGGCTCCTCTCAGCACGAGAGAAAGCTCATTTAAGAAGCATGTAGTGATTAATGACTTACAATACACTTAAAATATGAAGCACTTAATGTGCTACTTTAGTTATGATGGGGTTTGAGAAACTCTAGTAAATTAAACATTGATTTTAAGATGAAGTACAGTATATCATGTTCTACTTTAACAATGAAATAAACTATGAGGTTAAAGTGGAAATTTCGAGATTAAAGTTGACATTTCGTCTTTAATGATGAAATAAACTATGAGATTAAAATGGAAATTTCAATCATGAAATAGACCTTTTTTTTTCTTCACTGTGTCCCTAATTTTTTTTTTCTTTGTGGCCCAGTACTCCTCCATAGGATGGTGAGGTAATTGAAGAGGTGAAGAAATAGCTGCCAGTGCAGGAGTCAACTTTGTACAAATATGAGATTGTTGCTCTTGTTTTTCACTGGCTCAGGGCTTTGAAGTTGTAGAAAAATGACGAGGGTAGCAAATACATCTAGTTTTCCAAAATAATCTATTAAAAAAAATGTTAGAAATTTAAAGGGAAATGTTTTACAAGCTTATCTGGGCAACTCTGTATACTTCACATTAGGCACAAAGTCAAGCAAGTAACACTATTTAAACATCTTCATTTCTTTTTGCTTTATTTTTTTAACCAAAGCTTGCCTGAACTACATGATACAGAGGTTCAATTTCTCTGCTTTTTCTTCATTTGCTTTAGGTGCTGAGATCAGTTGGTCAGTGGTCAGTTGGCACAAAAACACATGAGGAATCGATACACCTAGCATATATCTCAGCTATTAAGAAGAGCAAGTATTTTATTTACATAGAGGTGAGCCAGCCATGAAAATGTCTATGGTACTTTACAGATGGAAATGTTGAAACGGCATATTGAACGTGTGCAAAATGGAAATTTCCATTTCTTCTTTAAACTTTTGTTCTGAATGATACATTTTATGTATCTGTGTTCAGTATGATCATATTTGTGTATTTTGTGTTGTGTAACTAATACAGTATTTAAATGATCAGTAACTTAAAATATTTGTAATTACAGAATCAGTTTTTCATCAGTTGTGCAGATAAAACAATTCATAATGGCATTGGAGATGTACTCGTTGAAAGGATCCTGCAAGCATACAGGTGCAAAATTTCTGAAAATACTGAAGTGCATTGCGGTCCTATAAAGATCACCTAACAATCTACTTCTATCTACAGTACTTACTGTACATATCAGTATTATACTGTATTTATTATACATCCAACTTTAATACATCAATATACTAGACATGGTAAAACTGTGTTCAAATATCCATTTTAATATTGATTTGGATAATTTATGAAGACATTTATCCATTCATCATTTTTGTGGATCTGCTTTTTGATGACTGTGTCAAAGTGAAGAGTAGGGGCTGGAATGAACTGTATACTGGGGGCTGCTCTCACAAATACTGTACATTCCACCACACTGGCCAGTTTAGATTTGCCAAAAACTCAAATGCATGTCTTTATGCTGTGAGAGGAAAACTCAGTTCCCAAAGAAAACTCAAGCAAACACACGAGAACCTGCAGGCCTCACACACAGGACACTCCAGTGAAGAGTGTGTAGTGATCCAGCCGCACTACCTGCTCTGCATCCATGCTGTCAATTTTAGTAAGCCTCAAATGTAAATATTCACTATAATATCTGAATGCTTTACATTGAAATATTATGCCAAAACAAATCATTTAAAGCTGACATATTAAGTACCCAAGCAAAGATATCATGATGTTTAAAAAATTAACATCACCATCCTGATCCTCACTAACCTCCTATATGAGTTTTAACATACTAAGAAAAAGTGACTTTGATAGTAATATTTTATATAGCTAGCATTCAAGAAATGTAAAACAAACAGACAAAATATTCAAATTTACACAATCTTTATTTGCAATAAATAAAAAGTGTATATTCAAGTGTATTTTCCATTACTGTGAACATAAGGAAAAAACTATTTTTAGAAGTGGAAATGCAGAAAAAAGTTATTATAATAAAAGTAGTAAAAGACAATGAGTTTCAGTAGCTGTGAATATGTTTACAGAGAAAAGAAGAGGTTCCGTGTCTATGTCGTGTTGCCACTATTGCCTGGTTTTGAGGGAGATATCTCGACAGGTGGAGGACAAGCTATCAAGGCTGTAATGCATTTTAATTACAGGTAATTATAATATGCTTATAAAAACAAATAAACACACACTCTCTATAAATACTCCTACATGTCATATTCTCTAATAGCATTTTACACTGATACCAAACAATTTAAAGAGCTATTGAAAATATCTTACACAACCTGAAGGAATTTTTCAAGGCCAAATTACCTGACTTTGTCTTCATTTTACATTCACTGTGACAATTAAGATTATTCTAATTAATTAATACTAACTATGCTACCCATCTAAAATGGGCTGAAATCTAAGTAATCAACGTAGACCTCAGCAATAACAATTGCGGTGCTACCATGCAATATATTTGTCTCTGTTGTATGCCTTTTGGGGATTTGGGATTCATAAAAGCAGTGTTGTTAATGTTTGTAAAGTGTCATCTATTGAAATGACAAATGCAAAGCATTTTCCTCCTAATAATGTTTGTGCTGTACCATCTGTTAGAATGACCAAGACATAGCAACTGGACGGACACACAGACAGACATGCAGACACTTATCATTTTATTACGGTGAATTCTTGAAAACAATTTATGTATTTCCTAGTGCATTCCAGTATGTTAGGATTGATTAAAGGATTAATTAATATCCTTTCTTTAAGAAAACGGACACAATTATTATTATTACTATTATTATTTTTATTTTTTTATTAATAATAAATGGGTAAAAATAATTAATCCTTCACAGATCAAAAGTAGAGAGAGGGCATAATGTTGCCTAACAATCAGTTTTGCTGCAGGGTTATATGTATTATGAGATAATGGAAGGAATTCAACAAAATTGAATCTGAATGGCAAGGAGAAGAAAATCCTGAACAAATCCTCACTTTGCTCTGCACACCAACTACCATTAATTAGTTCCAGCAAAGTGGAAATCTGCTTGTTTAGAATCAGGAATCAGTTATAGTGCCTTCACAGAAGATAGTTGAAGGCTGAGCTCGTACTATCAATTGCACCTCAACAACATACTTGTCTTGTAGAACTACACTGTCAAAAGTAGGCACTGTTTAATGTATTGCATACACTCGGCATTGGGATGTTAAGAGTCTACTATAATGACAGTATGTTGTATCCTTTGGACCACTGTGCCTGAAATATAACCTTTTATTTAAGTCTTTTACTACAAAGTAGTCAGTGTATTCTCAATAAGAAATGTGGACATCTTTGACACTTTTCCCTCAAAATCTACGGCAGACATACTTTCTAGCCGTGAAAGACATCAGTAATATCCAGACCATGTTAGTGTTTACATAAAGAACTCACCTCAAGGCAATCTGAGAAAAGATTGGGAATAAGAACTATTGATTACATTTTCAGATAATGGATGTAAGTTGGCACTAGATAAAATAAACTCAGACTATATGAAAGGAAATGATCAAAGTTGACTCAGAACTCCACAGCACACTCATCTGTCTCACCTCAGACTAAAATGTATTGGGTCAAGAGAGAGAGCATGAAGCACATGCACGTCTGAGGGGTATATGAGGGAATGTCTTCTATTTAGACTCTTTGATCATTTATTAGCCCATCTTGGACTCCCTAATTCTCTAACAGCTCAACGTGAAATAACACCCAGTGGGGTGTTACTGCCTAGTGAATTATATTTTGTGATAACTTACACTGCACTGTGTTGGAAGAATCCTGGCCCACCTTACCATACCACAATTGATATCAGAAAAAAAATTTAGAAAAGTATACAATCTAACTGGAATTTATTATTGTTTATGTTATTATATGAATATCCTGAATAATGCCAAACCATTTGGATATTTCAGTACCGTTGAGTGATTATTTCATTTGAAATATTTTTGTTTCTTTGCTTCCCAGAAGGACATGGGAGGAGCTCACTGATCTGAACAAAATCGAGTACTGTTTGTCTTATTGTTCACTTAGTAATGTATGCAATGCAGTGTAACTTTGAAATGATTATATTATTTAGAAAATAAATATATGGATATTTCCACAATTGTGTCTCACTGATTAAACATTAATAAGATCTTTCTTAATTTTTTTAAAAAAGAAAAAAATGTGTACATAGCTACAAAAAGAATATACAAATGAATATTTCACTCTGCGTTGAAGAAAATTACTTTTATGAGCAATTAAGTAGAATCGTACTTTTAATTTTTCTGGCTTGCTTTATGAAATGTGTGAGAAAACATAAAAAGCTGTTAACATTTTGAAGCAATGACAGCAGTGATAGCTTGCTGGATTGCTACAAACTGCAAACCTCAAAACTTCTTTTGCCATTTTAAATTAGTTAAGAATTCAAAGGAATTCAAATTGGATTGTTTGTTTTTTGATGCATCTGTTAAAAAGGAAAGAAATGAGAACTAGAACAAGAGGTGCTTGTTTGAGCCATTAAAAAGCTATGGCTGAGCTGTAGCTCCCTGACACACTTATAAATGCCTTTCTTTATCTCAGATTTATCACTGTCATTTCAACCTGTCCTCTTTAATAAGAGTGAAGAAAGTACTTTAGAGCGTTTATTTCTGTCAGCATATCTTTTGCCATTTTTGTATTTATTTTGGGAGTTTTGTTTGCTTCCTTTCCTTGTGTTTTTGTCACTTGTGGTGTTGTGCAACTAGAAGACTCTGAAATGTCAATGTGTGGTTATTGTTTTTGTTAAAATGAGGACATAAACACTTGACAATTCAAGAATGCTTGATGGTTATAAGACTATGGCTGTGCCACTACATCCTTAGGCACTTGATTTACTGAGTGATCTTCAAAGCTGTGTCTGCCTAGTTTCAGTTCTGACTGCTGTACCAAACAAAATCATCACTACATTGAAGTTGCCCATTAAATATACCTAAAACTTTATACAATTTTATACCTTATCCATCAAAGAACAAGAGGCATGTAGTTTTTTTTGTTCTTTATTTCTTGTATTAGGAATTTGTTAGTTTATGCATACCCCTTGGAGTCAGAGAGCAGGGTCAGCCATTGTACAGCGCCCCTGGAACAAGGGCAGCTTAAGGGTCTTGCTCAAAGGTCCAGCAGAGTAGGATCTCTTTTGGCAGTAACAGGGATTTGAACTGGCAACCCACCCGATTGCTTCATAAAAGCAAAAAAAATGTCCAAACTCTAAACAGTGACTTTTTTTGTGAAAATTCTGGTGGGGCCACAAGGACTGTGGAGAGAGAGAGAGATACTCTTAGAAAATGCAGATCCAACCCGAGAAGAGGTCTGTGTGTGCGAGAGATAGAGATTATGAACCATTTAAAGAGCAGAACATACGAGGCCTGCTCCTGTGCTTAAACCCGTTATCTTAGGTATGTGAATGTGTGGTGCTGGCATTGTCTCTGAGTGGTCTGTGCAGGGTCGGTGCCATGAATGAACTGGCAGAGTTGGGGCAGATCAGAGTGCCCTCCAGTAAGCCTTATATATTGGAGCACAGGAGAGATGTTACCTTTCAAAATGTGTTAGGCTACCAGCACTAGTGATGATAAAATTGCTATAAAAAAATCACAAGAAGATCTATCAACATATTATTTTGTCATACAGTACAACAACCAAAGAACAGTATTAAAATATCTCAGTATCAATATCACCTATTCTACACCAAAAGCAGAATTTCAAATTTATTTGAAAGGGCTAAATCATATTGTACATAAAAAAAAAATCACCTCCCCTCCTTCCCATCCAGTAAGCGCATTCTTGGAGCACTTTTAGTCACCACGGTGAGCTAAGAAGTGCCTCTGGGGGTCTTTTGTGCTCACAGCTATCAGGCAATTGAGTGCTTTCTCCTGATGTATTCTTTAAATTCATTTAGAAATATCTGCAGAACATTTATTTTTTTATTTATTGACTAGGGGGTTCGCTCCCTGCTCACTTCGCTCGCCAACCCCTGGCCTGTGCTTATGCGCCAGCCACTTTGCGCTTCTGCTGCTCGCGTTGTGAACAGGGGGGCAGAATGCACCCCAAGGAGATGTGGTCGCTCCTCCGAAACCCCCTCTTAGACGGTGACACAATGGGAAACACATACAATGTTTTTTTCCTCCTCTTTGCTCGATCAGCTACTGGTTTGCTGCTGCTGCCGTACCTGCGTGATCTGCATCTCATACAGCACTTCAAATATTTAAAAGCCTGTACAGCAGCTGTCCTACTTTTTGGCTTTTATTACTGGCCCTGGGTGTGGTTAAATCTCCTGGCACAAAGTCTCGTCTCGCAGGACGTGAGTTCTTGATATTTTTTAGTTTATAATTTAAAAATGGAATAAGAATCTGAAAATCTAATAACATCACATTAAAGATCAATAAATTCTGAAAAGAATGATACCAAACATATATACAGTATGCAGGTTTTAAAATAAGCCAGTGAAAAAAGTGACATAAAAATGTCACATAAAATCGTTGCACAAAATCATTGCACTTTTAGGTTTAGTATTTTATACATATATAGAGAGTAGATTGATTGATTGGCTGTATTATTTGTCCTGTGAGTCTTTATCTCTATTCTTTCTGTTTCTGCTGCTGTGTTCATGTGAATTTGCCTTTGGGATTAATAAAGTTTATCTAATCAAATCAACGTGACTCATTATAATCATAACAATGATGCCAAAATAGCAAGATATGCAAGTTCACGCAACCTTTAAATTGTATCATATAAAATCACTTAAAGAGCCCTAGTATTCAGGCCAAGAGACAGATCTTAAAGGTTCAGGCTACATGTTTGCACACCTTAGCAAAACTCTGCTGAAAATACCGCAGGGTACAAGGGCCTGCCCAAACCACAAGGAAACAAGCCAGTGGCATCAGGCACAAAGAGAATTTCACACACTCTAAATAAATAAATGCTGTTCTAAATAAGAAGTTGCACTGAGCAGATAATCAAAAATCAGAAAAATTTGAACATGAGGACTGAGCTTGCTGTAAAAAATTTTAACAGTACCTTATATTACTGAGAAGAGTTTACGATTTATTTTTTTACAGAACAAAGTCACATCCTAGGAGATTGAGAAAGCAGTGTGCCACTTGCCATTATTGCAGAGATTCCACTGACCCTACAAATAAGGCATTTATTCAAATGTATTTTCATTGACTAAGCTTCCATTAATAAAATAATAAGTGTGCTATCTATCAGTCATTTCTTAAGCTTTAATGCATACAGCTCTGCAATGCACTGCACAGAAATCTGATGAGGACAACTGAAAAGTTGAAATTTTAATACTTTTTTCTGCTGTTGGTTCCTACTGAATAAGAAAGGTGTGGGTTTATCTATCCCATTTACTCAAAAACTATTATCCTTGACATTGTTTTCTTTTTTAAGGAAAGGAAAGAATAATAGCTTTTAAGTGAAAGAAAGAAATTAAACACGGTCTCTAGACATCATCTACTTACTCTGTAATTTCAACTTTCAAAAAATGTGAATTATTACCTGCTGTCCATGGAGGTCAGGTAGTCTTTTCCATTCAGTTGCTGAGCAGAGCTATCATAGATCAAGCTGTAGTGAAGCTGAAATATTTGCAGATACCTCAACTGCTTCAGAAATACACACTCCTTTTATATGTTTTCAGGTCAATGTGCAGAGGAGAAAATTCAATCATTGAGAGGCTCAAAAGTGTGAGTAAGTAGACCTTAATCTTGTTCTCAGAAGTTTGTTTCTGTTTTGTGTAAACATAAATATCATTTATTTAAATATTGTTTCCTGAAAGACAAGTAGCAAGAGTGGTAGTGGAAAAAGTTTAGCTTAAACATATTGTAATATGCAATGAGAATTTTTCAGTAAATCTCAGGTGTCTCTTCGCTCTTTTTGTATATCTAATTATGCAGCAATGTTCTAATACCTTTTGCTCCTACTGTAAGACAAAATAAAACTGAGCAACACACGAAAGAAAATGCTTTAAGTTTTTTTCTTTTACTTTGTCTGTTTTTACTTCCTCCACACAGTAGTGTAACACTGAATATTAGTCCGTTACCATAAGTAAGACATGTCCTACTCGTACAGGCTTAGGGAATTTTATTGGCGTGTGCAAATTTTAATTCTCGAATCCTTGCAAAGCTGTATAAATGAGTCCCCTGTTCCTAGAATTTTCCTGGGTAACCCTTTTCCAATTTGACAATAGTTCCTCATCTTTCTAGCTGTCAATTGGATCAATGTGTGTTTGTCCTTTACATATCTCTCCAGCCAATCACTCTTTCAAGAAAGTCTAAATGCCAGAGAAATGATCTGCTTTAGGCAGGGATGAGCAGGCAGTGACTTGACTGCAGCTTCTTTAAGTTGCATTGGGCTTTATCCACAGTCTGTAAGCTGAGACAAAGAACACACATTTTAACCTTAGTCTTTTGTCGTTTAAATGCAAAATAATGAATAATGCAATCTGAAAATAATTTGAATTAGCTTGCTTGTTTATATGATAGAACAGTCAATAAAAATAGAAAATGGAACAACGGAGGACTGCATTATATACAGTCAACTCCAGAAATATCGGCACCCTTCATTTAAAATTGCAAAAATTAATATATAAAAGGGACCACACATGCAATGAGTGATATTTTGTGCTTAAACAACTGGGTAAGCCTCATGCTTTTATTGTTCTTTTAGTGACATAAATTTTCATAATAAGGCAGATTTAAAAAATTACTATAATAATTAGCACATAAATGGTCACATCAATTTCGCTGATTTTGTCCAATTAACTTATATGCACATTTATCATCACTGCTATCAATATATATGAGTATATGTTTGATTAAAATCATGCCCAAATGTTAATGGTAGTGGTACATTTATTTGTAAAAGTCATATGAATATTTAGCCAAAAAAAAAATTTTTTAACTCTGTTTCTGGTGTACACATCGGGCCTGCTGATACGGAAAGTAAAAATCTGTTCTGTATATTATAAACAAAGTTTCATACAGCACAATTTTAGTAACACTGAATTGGAGAAACACTACGTATATGGACTCTTAGACAGTGTTAGGTAGTGATGAAGGAACTGTCAATACCAGAGTGCAAAGAAATTATTAAAAGAAAAACAATCCAGTATAAATCACATGAGTATATAATTGGCAGATATACATCTTACAACTTGATTTATAAAAAGAAAAAAACGCTTCTTCTCTAGTCTTGCTGGGAGGCTGGACAGTCTGTCCACTACAAAGACACCCATTGTACTGAATTTAGGAGCTGAAGGCATTAGAGTGTTGAATAGGCATTAAATGTTGAATAGGCATTTAAGAGGTACTGTATTGTAAGATGATTACTCATTTAACTTTGTAATTGTTGCATTTTAAGTGTATTGAAGTAGGGACAACATATGAAATGTATCAAGCTGACTTCATATTAAAATAACTAAATGCCCAACAACATTCAAGCTTGCAGCCGTGTACCAGGGAGAATGTAATTTCTGTACACAGTTTTCTGGCCATTGTTTGCTCTGTGCTTGAAATAAAGACAAAATAAATTCATGTAATTGCCATCACTGTCATTGAGTGTCATTCCCTTATTCCTGCTGTGACATCTGCTGTATTCTTTGCTGCAGTGGCAGATTTTTGGATAAACTACATCTCATTCTGTGGCCTGAGAACTCATGCCGAATTGGATGGCAAGCTAGTTACGGAATTGATCTACGTACACAGCAAACTGATGATTGTGGATGACAACACTGTCATAATTGGTAAATTGGAGGGTATAAAACTCATAAAAACTTATCTATCTATCTATCTATCTATCTATCTATCTATCTATCTATCTATCTATCTATCTATCTATCTATCTATCTATCTATCTATCTATCTATCTATCTATCTATCTATCTATCTATCTATCTATCTATCTATCTATCTATCTATCTATCTATCTATCTATCTATCTACAGTCACTTCTTTATCTGTCTCTATAGCTGTTGCAATGGGCTGACTTCCAGCAGTTCACAGTGTAAGTGCTACTATGTAAGTTTATTTGCTACTAGTTTAGTGTTTCTTATGTCTCTATACTGGATCCCAGCTATTTTTTAGACAGGCTGCACACAGGTCAGTGGAAGGAGTCACCTAGGAGGTCCCAACAGGACACTAGTGGGCATATAGTGCCAGATGCATAATGCTGTTCTTCATACACTGGCAGGTATTTGGCTGTCATGAAGTTAAAGGACCTTAAAGGACAAAGCTAGGTCTAGGGCTGCAGTGATATCAAGTGCGTCTAGAAGGAGTTCTGGCTTGGTTCCCCCTAGTGTAAGTGTAGATCGATTCCGGACCTAGATGTAATTCTAAGTAGAACTGGAAAGGGAATAAACCCTCTTTAGATTAAGAACTAAAGGAGCTTGGAGGTGGTAAGGTAGATTGGATTTTACTATTGTGGTGGCAGGTGGATCAGCCAGCCCTTCTGTTTAAGCAGGGCACTAACCTTTTCTAGGATTACAAGTGTTAAAAAATAGTGCAAAAGCAAACAAATTAGAAAAGGGATTTTTATAGGAAGTAATCAGTAAAGAAAACCTGTTAAAATTTGAGAGAAGTGTTAGTAATTTATCAGTTAATTTCTTTGAGTCACCACCACCAGTCTGGCTATCAGCCATGCTCTCTATCCAACTGTTTCATTAATGATTCAGACTTGAGACACACTAAGGCAATATTTTCTTTACCTCTTTGTTTTTCATTTCTTTGCATTAACAAATGTTCTATTTGCACTTTTTAGCAACGAATATACACCTTCATCACTTGTTTAACTATAAATGCACGAGAGAAGGCAAAACAAATAGACATTACCAACACTGACTGACGCTCAGGGCTTACATGAGTTTTCTTTGGCTTTCTTCACTTTCTTCACAATATCAAGATCATGCATTTGCTTCCATAGATATTTGTCTTTTGAGTGACAGGAAATATTGTGTTTCTTATGTTGTCATCGTACATTCTAGTAATTAAGTGAATTTTGTCGCTGTATTTGACAATTACAAAAATAATTCAGTATACGCAATAAGAGTTTCCGTATGTCAGAAGGTTACAAGCTAATGCTCAACATGAAAAAGATTAAAAGCCATTTCTTGATTAAACTACAGCTATTGGCAATGGAAACCTGCTAGGCTCTGACCTTTAATGAAATCATAACTACTGTCTATCATGAATATTTTGCTAGATAATTGTTTGCATTAGGTGACATGAGGTTATGAAACTGTGAGTCATTTTAAGGACCTCATGTTTTGTATTGGTATGAATAGTGGTAGCTCTTAAAATGTTTCTTTCTTCTTGTTATTTAAGTAAAAAATATTATTACTTTTAAAATAGTTAAAAAAGATTTTTACAGAGTACGGAAAAGGCATTTTTTCTTTAAGTATGAAGTCTGTGAAGAAAAAGTCTTTTAATAGCCCAGCAGAGGGCACTCCACACAAAGAATAAATTAGAAGTGCAAGTCCTGTACAAGGTGAGCCACACACAAATTGATAAGGGGAAAATCTGTTCTGTTATGTATGATATGTAGTCAGGATCCTTTTTTGCCAATAATTATACCCTGTATAAAAGTGAAAATATCATTTCACTTATATAATTTAATATCTAAACATGAAAGTCAGTTGAAAGTGTGTGTAGGACATGGTAATGAAAAAGCTCATATTTGAATCACGTACATAATATTAGCATAATCAGTAGGAAAAAGAGCCAGCCTATGCTAATTATAACCAATGTTTTCAACAGGGTCTGCCAACATCAATGATAGAAGCATGCTGGGAAAGAGAGATAGCGAGATAGCTGTCATAGTGGAAGACACAGAATTTGTGCCCTCTGTAATGGATGGCAAAGATTACAAAGCTGGACGATTTGCTCTTTCACTAAGACTCAAGTGCTTCAGGTATTATTGTCAACTTGTTTGCCTCTTTTGGAATAAACAAAGTATCAAATAACCTTTATGTTTTCATTAATTTTCTACATCCAAGACTTTTTTTTAAAGATCTATGATGTAATTGTTAGTATATTTATATGATTTTTATAATTGAAGCTGAGGTAAGTGAGGTCCTTTCAACATATGAGGAAGACTTTAGAGTTGCAGTCGTCACCATCCATAAACTGAGAATATTTAGAAGTTGCTCAAAAAGATAAGAGGATGTGGGGTTACATAAAACACCGTGCCAAGTACAAATCAAAGGAAGTGGCCCTATTCAGACCACATCTGGAATATCATGTACTGTAATTAATAAATAAATAAATAAGTAAGTAAAAGACATATGAATACCAGATTAAGTCCAGAGATAAACTGATTATGGGGCTGTTTGGTATGAGCTACAAGGAAAAAAAGTCTCTTTTCAGTTTAACTAAACAGGAATTAAGAGGTGACATGATACAAGCTATTAAAATGCTAAAAATTGTTTGGAAAATGAATGAATGATACCAACTTTACAATACCATTATCATTGATGATCAGGATAGAGAAGAGAATAAAACACGAAAAAAGATGTGGATGACCTTCAGCGATTATGTAATTAAAAAGTGGCTGAGCAGTCAGAAAGAGACTGTATGTATGTATGTGTGTTTATTTAAAAGTGAACTAACACCAGTGTAAAAATGAAAATTGCTTAAAAATGTGTGAAAGACAATTGGAGCACACACTATCTACACACTATATGTTATTTAACATCCAGTCAATATATCATTATGCAAATAATGATTGATAAATGTCCATTATTGGTTTTGACTGCCATCACATATCCAACCACTTTTCTCTTGCAGGTTGGTTTTAGGATTACTTGAAGATTTTTGTGTGGATGTAAGTGATCCCGTTTGTGACAGATTTTATAAGGAGATCTGGATGGTTACTGCTGCAAGGAACGCTAGTGTCTATGATAAGGCAAGTATTCTGTACTCATTTGAACAGGCAGTAATAATAGTGTAAATAATCTATAGATAGATAGATAGATAGATAGATAGATAGATAGATAGATAGATAGATAGATAGATAGATAGATAGATAGATAGATAGATAGATAGATAGATAGATAGACTAAAGTGTTATTCTCTGGAATAGGCTAAAGAAGACTGCAGCTTGTGTTTGTTTTATTATACACTACTTGTATTTTAATCATTGTTCACTTTGCATGAAAATCATATAATGACACACATAAAAATGCAGATTAGTTTAAACAGACAATAAAAAAGGAATTCCAAACTGAATAATATAAATGGATCCTACCAATATCTGCCCATTAACATTATCGATGCGCTAGAGGGAAACTAAAACTCCAATCAATAGCATCCTTTGAAAAAACAAATCTCTGGGGGGCCCATGGTCAGTTATAACAAAGTCAAAAGACAAACTTAGACACTGTCTGGAGACCTAGGGCAACTGGCTGTCCATATCCTACTCGGCATTCCAGGGAATAAGACTGTGCTGGGTTGTCAGGAATGAGGACACAATCCTTTCATCCTTTTGATGTCAAGGTTGCCATTTATTGCTGATGGCCTTTTCCTTTGGGCAGGAGTAACAAGTGCCACAGCAGGATTAAATGAACAGATACAGAACAAAGGAGTGTCAGTAATGGTTCATAATTATTGTAATTCTATTTTTGTACAAATGACTAACAGACAGAGATGTAATATGCACAGCTATTGAGCAGCTCTAATCACAGTATGCTATACTAAAATAGTGAATCTTCAGCCTGGATTTAAAAGCTGAGAATGAGGGAACATCTCTTACAGTATATCACCAAACATATCATTCCATAGTGTTGAGGCCCTGTAACTGAGTCAGCACAATCTCAGAAACTTCTGAAAGGATTTTTAACCTTGATCTGTGTTTGAAATTTCATATTGCCTAACATTTTTTGAAGGAGCATGACAGGACATTACAAAGGTAAGTCTACTAAAATACAGCAGCCAATGAGCCTGTCTAAGTAGGTTTTTCAATTTTAAATGCATCAAGATAGTAAACCCTCTGACTAAAGGCACCATTCTTCAAAGTTTAATTTTATGGCGAGTAATTCTAGATTCACCATATACTTTTCTCCAGCATGAGCTAGTTTTTTTCTCAAGAAGTAGGTACATGGATGTAGTTTTCCAGTATTCTAAAAATGCTGGAAAATTTGCTTCAACCCGAAGGCTAGAGACACCTACAGGCAGTGGTAGACATTTCATTGAAAGATTCAAATGCTTTCATGGTCCATGCAAAATATTGCAAAAATATCCTAGTGAGTGAGGTTGTTAGTGCTAAATTAAAATTCATAATAAAAGTCCAAAAATAATTGAACTTGCTTTTGGTTGGTTTCTTTCCAGTCCAGATTTTAATAAGTTTATAAATCCAGTTTATGGAAGTATGTTAAATTATTTTACAAGTATTTTAATTACAGTTGAAGATATCTTAGCTAATTTAAAAATATCTCTAAATGACATTTTGGCTCACCATAGCTAAAAACACTGATGTCTGGTGGAGTGACTGTTGAGGACATTTGGCATCAATCGATGGTTCTATACTTTGTGGCAGAATGAGAGGTGAAGAAACATTACTATGCATCCTGGCTGAGTTCTTTAATAATACCATTTGCCCTTTTAAAGCAGCATGCGTTATACAGACATCTAAAGGCATTGGTTAATGTACTTCAAAATAGCCCGAGATATGATGTGCCAACTTCAGGTCATCAGTGATACAGACTCCAAGAAATTTAAAGCTTTTTATCCTCTCAATAGCATCTTCCGTGATATACACTAGATGGAAACATGATCTGCTCCATGAAGTTTGTGATCAGCTCCTGAATTTTGTAACACGAAGGGATTGACTGGGTCTTAGGCTAAATCTCTTCTTTATGTGTGGTGTCAGTGAGGCGTATGATGATGGGTTCATCAAAAACCACAAGAAATACAAACAAACAGAAAAACACAAGAGCTTAGGACGTTTAATGAAGCAAGAGGAGAACATTCAGTTAATCAGGATTGTTTGGTTTGCTAAGAGCTATGTTGTCCCAATATCTCATCCAGACATTTTATCCATCCATCCATCCATAAAGAAGTTGTCAATGTTTTTGTTTAAATTATGTAACTCAGTAGTTAAAAAAATGTTAAAAATCCAATTTACAAAAAAAGAAGAAAGTCTTCACCATGGTGTAGAACTTAGAATATAATTTCCCTCAAAAATACAAATTAACCTACAAGACATGTAATTTTGATTCAAAAAGAAAATCAATTGTAGACAAGGAAGGAAGAATGACACTGAGTAGCTCTTTTCTTTCTTTTCCTTCAGTCCTCAGATGGATTCTCCCCTTGTTTTAAACCAACTTCAGCCATCAATTCATGCCTCATTCTGCTGGGCTGAAGAGGTGGGAAAAGCAAACTAAACGATTAGTTAAACCTGCTTTTACCCAATTACTCAAGAAAAAAAAAATTAAGAACAATGCTTCATCCATTGCAGGTGGAGTGGTGGCTCTGAGGCTATTGCTGGCAATCGGAAGGTTGCCGGTTTGAATCTTGTAAATGCCAGAAGAGACTCTGCTCCATTGAGCCCTTGAGCAAGGCCCTTAACCTGTAATTGCTTTGTCCTCAGCATGACGTTAACCTGCATCCAGCCCTGCAAGCAGGTCCTCTAACTGACAGGGAATACACTGGGATTGCTGGCAGGATTGGCACCCCAGTCACCATAAAAAACCTCACATTGTTCCAGTGAGGTGCTAAGGTATCCCTTGCTTCACTCAGGCCCCAATCCAAGTGGTCTGTTGTGTGGTGAGTGTGGCAATGCGCTATCAACACATGCTCCCAGCCTCTCTATCTTCATCCATTGTAAACAAAATGACACCATATGCATCCAGGTCAAATTGAATACGGTATGTATGATAGTTACAGCGTTGCCACATCATACTGTAACATTGCATCATCAAACCTGCATAATCCAATTCAGAGTTGTTTGTTGGACCAAAATCCATTCCAGCAGCATCAGACATGAGGTCAAAAAGAACCTTGGACAGAAGACCAGTCCACTGCAGGACCCATTCATACACACACCTACAAACTCAGTTTAGAACCCTCAGTTAACGTGCCTACAATTTTAGGGCATTTGAGAAGAAACTGGAGTGCACTAAGGATAGACATAAAGAGAACATATACACTTTACACAGGCAGTGACAAAGCAGGAGAATCAATGCTCTGATCGGTGATAGATAGATAGATAGATAGATAGATAGATAGATAGATAGATAGATAGATAGATAGATAGATAGATAGATAGATAGATAGATACTTTATTAATCCCAGGTGATGCACCAGTCTAACCACTGTGCCACCTCACATCATACTATCCTGCTGGGTATTAATTTTGATACTTACATTTATTTTATCTTCAATAGAAAGTCTGTCCTTATGTTTCACACAGATTACCCTGCTGCCTTTTTTTAATTTCAACTGCAGCATGCTCCTCCAAAATCCTTCACAGTGTAGAACTTCTTATTTTTATTTCCTCACATTTCTTTTTGTACTTTTTTTTTTCCTCTGGCTTCCCATATTCAATGCATTCTGTGAAATCATTTTATCATTTCCCTCCATCCTTGTTTATACGGTAAATCAGAGAAGAAACCCTTAATTTTTTTTTTTTACGGTGCTGCTCAGCAGATTGCTGTTATACGTTATGAAGATTCTTTAAACTTTTCCATTTGTTGCGGCCATTTATTATATAAACACTCGCAAGATGTATACAAGAACTTCGCAATGCTGTCTGAACGATGGACCCATGGTCTCTGACATGTGCACATACCAGTTTAACCAGACACACGTTTAACTGAGATCTGGTGCAAGTGAGACTCAGAGTGCAAGAGAACTGGCTGAATCGTGGCGATCCAATAAAAATGCTACTAACAGACATTTTCACATGAACCCAGCATAGGCAGGCTTAAAAAGAAGAACATCCATATGATAAAAAGAAACTTTTAAGACCAACACACTCTGAACCCCACCTTATTAATCCATCCCTGTTAAACCCACCTAATTCCACCCCTTCATTTTCTATATATTACCTTATATTCCTGTACATCATCGTTTTCCTCTGATGATGACACCTCATAGATGTCGAAAGCTCAGGAATAAAAGACTATTTAGACTATTTAGACTATAAGATATTTGACTCATTTTCCCCCTTTGTGGAGTTCCTGCTACAAATTGTAATATGTATATTCTTTATTCTCTTTGGAATGCCACCAATTATTTTTTGTTTTATGTAAGTAACTTTCTTATTGTAGTTATTTTCTGACTACATTATATGCTGTATACTTAAAAAAATCTGAAGCTTTACATTTTTAATCGATATGAAATCACAAAAACATTCTGGGCAGGAGACAGATGGTTCTTAAATAAATTCTACTTGCTATTATTTGTTTCTGTTCTTTATTCTCATACTACACACTTTTGTCAGTGTTGTCGCTTCATGTTCTTCTTGCCTTGTCACTTACCCTTGTGCTTTCTCTCACTCCTCTTCACCCTTCTGGCACCTTAGACAACCCTTTGAGAAAATACTGCAAGTGTTGCATTTTGTCTCTTTTTTCCTTCGAGATCAGCATCTATTCTTGCTGTTTTCTTGTGCAGAAATGACAGTGCCAGCCAGAAATAGCTCTGACACCTCTTGCACGTGTAACTCGTTTGGATGCTTTGGAGGTGCCCTCTTCATTGTTGGTTATGGCTTTGTCATGCCATGCCCAGGCCCTCGTGCTTTGCTTCATTCATCAGCATGCAGTAGGGCTGAGACACTGGGGTACTGGACTGTTAAGCACAAGGTTGCTTACTCCTTATCACCTTCAGTGTGATAGCTGATATCAGGGTCTGCTCACACCACTCTGTAATGGAATGATGGATGGGTAAAAGCATCCGTGATGATATAACAATATCAGCAATAAAATATTCTTTTGTAAAGAATGAAACTGGCCTGTGTGGATATTCTTCTGTGGACAACATCATATGTAAGAAAAAGTGAGCTTAATACCCTGACCTTAAATAATGATCATTTAAGTGTGCTGGTGTCCCATCCCAGGTTGATTCTTGACTTACATTCAATGCTACCATGACATGACCCCAAAACTGGCTTCCATAAGCAATTTGGATGCACAGAGCTTCTAATCATCAAGGTATTTGAGTTCACTAAACACAAGGATTTTCTGCCTACAGGTTTTCAGATGCGTCCCTACTGATGCTGTTCTCAACAATAAAATACTGCGGGAGTACATGTCTCGGCCTTCAATGGCAGCTGAAGACCCACTACAAGCTTTTGAGGAGCTGAGAAAAATCCGTGGCTTTCTGGTCCAGTTTCCCTTTTCCTTTCTGTCAGAGGAGAACCTCTTCCCTTCAATAAACTCTAAAGAAGGCATGATGCCTGTTGAACTTTGGACTTAAGTGCGTCTTTAAATAACTAACAGCACTCCAACTTGCACAGTTGTTGTGTTACTTTGTAAGTGTGTGCTTAGTCTCCATATGACAATATTTGAAGGGTGAAGGCAAACAAAGACACCATTGTATCTCCAAAGGAACCAAATATGTAAACATTTACAAATAAGATTATGTTACATGCATTATGTAGCAATATGTTGGGGTCACTAGGCACGTAGCTGTTTACCAGTTCTTATTTGAATACAAGGGGATACAAACCAAACTTATTCATCAGTTCTGCTGCGTTGTTTTTGCAGTATCAGAACTCTTGAATTCCATTGTCGTGTCATGTTTTTCAAATCTGAATGTATTGCATTTCATAATAATAAAAAACAAACATGCATTATGTCATGTCATGTCATTTTCTAACCTCCTTAATCCAGACCAGGGATGCATGGTGGCCTGGAGCCTATCCCAGCTGGCATACGGAACAAAACTGAACAAAGCCCTGGATTGGGCAAACACACACACCGCAGCCATACCAGGGCCAGTTTAGTGTTATCTATTCATCTAACCTTGTGTGTCTTTGGACGGTGGGAGGAAACCCATGCAGACATAAGCAGAACATGTAAACCCAACACACGGAGGACCTTATTTGAGTGAGAGTTAATGGATTTTAAAGTTGTAGCATTTTCTGTTATTTATTTTCTTCATCAAAGAGGCAGTTATCACATTTATGTTGTTTAAATATTTTGTCACATGGCTGAGTGTGATGCATGATAGAGATTTTCCTGTAAAGGCAGGCATAAGTGCCAGGCACACACACTGTAATTCAATTGCTTGTACTGACTATTGAGGATTTGTGTACCAGCAGAAGTGTGACCTTTAAACTTTGTGCCGTGTATTAATTGATTATTAACATATATACATTAACTGTGGCTTTAAGAAATTTATGAAAAATATACTCTTTACTTGAGACTTATCTTGGTAACATAGTGCACCCATTGAGGGTCCAGGCTCACCAGACCCTCCTTAATCTCCTCTCATGAAGTGATGTCAGCATGGCCTTCTGCATGAATGGAGCAGCAGAAAGATGTTTTGCATCTTAGCTCTTAATTTAAGTTCAATCCTGTTATTCTTGAAACACCTCTTGGACTTGTGGGGGTCTGTTCATGTCCCTTCTTCTCAACCATCAGCTTCTATTTCATGCTTGGCCTTTGTAGCCAAAGGTTTGATATGTGCCACTTCCCTCTGTTGTATATATCTTATTATGGGTAATTGAGGCCATAAATAAATACAGCTGAATCTACGCAAACCAGCTGAAAGGGGGAAATTTGACAGGAAGATGGGAAGAAACAAGTGGAATATGACTCAGGCAGGCTATTTGAAAGTGTTTGGTTATGATCAATGTATGGCCAGGGTCACTATCTGCTATTTAGAGTGTCCCTATAAAGGAATCATATGTTTGGCAATTGCACATTCTTAATTTGGACCCTGAAAAAGTATACAGCTCGAGCAACTGTACTGAACATTAGAGCTCACCTGCAGACGGAGGGAAGTCATCGCTGCATCTCTCTCTTGAAGCAGACTAGAGCTGACTGCAGCATCCACTGACTGCATTATGCTTTCGCCAGCAGCTCTCCTTGGAATGTTTTATTGTTTGGTGGGTCCAGAAGATACTGTATTAAAAGAAGCTAAGCATATTCTTTCTCTAGTGTTATTTTCTCCTACTTCATCATATAATCACCACTGAACCATTTATTATCTATCTATCTATCTATCTATCTATCTATCTATCTATCTATCTATCTATCTATCTATCTATCTATCTATCTATCTATCTATCTATCTATCTATCTATCTATCTATCAAGTAAATGAAACTTCTGGGCTATTGATCTGGTCAGTTAAGTAGCAGAGGGGGTTGTTAATCAGTTTCAGCTGCTTTAGTGTTAATGAAATTAACAACAGGTGCGCTAGAGGGGCAACAATGAGATGACCCCCAAAACAGGAATGGTTTAACAGGTGGAGACCACTGACAACTTTCCTTCCTCATCTTTCTGACTGTTTTTTCACTCGTTTTTCATTTGGCTACGGTCAGTTTCACTACTGGTAGCATGAGGCAATACCTGGACCCTACAGAGGTTGCACAGGTAGTCCAACTTCTCCAGGATGGCACATCAATACGTGCCATTGCCAGAAGGTTTGCTGTGTCTCCAAGCACAGTTTCAAGGGCATGGAGGAGATCCCAGGTGACAGACAGTTACTCTAAGAGAGCTGGACAGGGCTGTAGAAGGTCCTTAACCCATCAGCAGGACCGATATCTGCTCCTCTGGGCAAGGAGGAACAGGATGAGCACTGCCAGTGCCCTACAAAATGACCTCCTGCAGGCCACTGGTGTGAATGTCTCTGACCAAACAATCAGAAACAGACTTCATGAGGGTGGCCTCAGGGCCCAGCATCCTCTAGTGGGCCCTTTGCTCAATGCTTGGCACCATGGAGCGCGATTGGCATTTGCCATAGAATGTCAGAATTGGCAGGTCCACCACTTGTGCCCTGTGCTTTTCACAGGGTTCACCCTGAGCACATGTGACAGACATGAAAGGGTCTGGAGAAGCCATGGAGAAGGTTATGCTGTCTGTAACATTGTTCAGCATGACGGGTTTAGTGGTGAGTCAGTGATGGTCTTGGTAGGCATATCCATGGAGGGACACACAGACCTCTACAGGCTAGACAACGGTACCTTGACTGCCATTAGGTATCGGGATGAAATCCTTGGACCCACTGTCAAACCCTATGCTGGTGCAGTGGGTCCTGTGTTCTTCCTGGTGCAGGACAATGCCCAGCCTGATGTGGCAAGAGTATGCAGGCAGTTCCTGTAGGATGAAGGAATTGATACCATTGACTGGTCCCCTGAACTAAATCCAATAGAACACCTCTGGGATATTATGTTTCAGTCCACCCAGTACCACCAGGTTGCACCTAAGACTGTCCAGGAGCTCAGTGATGCCCTGGTCCAGATCTGGGAGGAGATCCCCCAGGACACCATCCGTCGTCTTATTAGGAGCATGCCCCCAACGACGTTGTCAGGCATGCATACAAGCACGTGGGGGTCATACAAACTACTAAGTACGATTTTGAGTTGCTGCAATGAAATTTTGGCAGAATGGCCTGCTGCATCATTTTTACACTTTGATTTTCGGGGTGGCTTTGAATTCAGTCCTCTGTAGATTGATAATTTTCATTTCCATCAAACAATGTGGCATGCTTCCGTTCCTAACACATTACCCAGTTAATGTCAGTATAGATGTCCAGCATGTTTTTTTTTCCCATTGAGATCTGATGTGTTTCAAAGTGTTGCTTAAATTCTTTGGAGCAGTTTATATATGTACTAGACGACGCCCGACGTAGCATATGGCGGTGTAAGAATAGAAATGGAAAACGGTGAGAAAGGAATTCAGAAATCAAGAAGAAATAAATACTACTTGAAAGATGCAGTTGTGAAATCAGGCTTTCCGAAATTACGTACTATGGCCATGGCACCTGATAGTTTTGTTGCGTGTATCTTGGACTTCCTGGAAATGTGGACAGTAATATGATCATTTTGCCTACATGTACGCTGTAATTTTCAGCGTTTGCTTGCAGTGCGTCTGATAGTCCTTTGTATGGTTCCACACGCAGATCTTGTTAATGTAATCTGAGATAGTTGAGACGTGCGCCCTCTGTTTAAACATACTGTACGCATCTACGACGTACTGTTGGAATAGTTTGCCGCTGGAGTGCAAAATACTAAATGCATTCCTCTTTGCTAATCTGTACGTGTAAAATTGGCATTGAGTAAGCCTTATTCGCTTGACGGTTCTTTAATCAGGAACATGTTGTAAATCTTTGTGCCAGCCAATGCCTCCGTAAGGGAATAAAAGTGGGTAAACCATAGGATTACGATTCATATTGAGCATGGAAATCTGTTTACAGGAGTTGCCTATGGGATAGATGCAAATGTCCCTTTCAGCAGGCAGTTCGCCATCTTCTAAGACGAAAATTGCCGCAACATCGGTGTGACATGTCGGGACATTGTATCATCGTAAATCCTGCCTAGAGTTTTCCTTGAAAACCATTCGTACAGATGCTGTTGGATTGGACTGAGCGATCTCATGCATGTGTTTGTATGATTTAGCGAAGGGGTTGATGGTTTTGAGCATGGAATCTAGCTGGAGAAGTAAATTTTCGCTGCATGCAGAGTTCGCTTTATTTTGTAGGCGTACTTTAGTAGCTTGCGCTGTGTCAAAAACATACAACTGTCTATATCCTGGAGAGGTAGAAGTGTTAGCGTATAGTGGAGAGATTTGGTGATAAATTTGCCTGTGTATTTTAAAATAGTATGGTGCGTGGCCAGGAGGTTGAGTTATCTGTGCACTCATGGAAGCAAGAAAAGAAGAGTTGTATTCTCAAATGTGTTCACGATAATTTTTAGCTTCTGATGTTTGCTGTGTAAGAAGCTGTTGTAAAGACACAGGTAGCTCCCGCAAAGATGGTAAAGCTAATTTACCGTTGTGGCAGCACCTCTAGTACTTGTTGGATGTATTACACTCAGCAGACCAGTATAGTGCATGACATGGAAGAGGACAAATAGGAATCAAGAAATGCCATGTGTGGGCTGCGTGTGGGCGGGACCGGTTTTGAAGAGGAAGCAGGACGAACCAGAAGAGATATATATACATTGATCCCTCGCTATATCGCGCTTCGCCTTTTGCGGCTTCACTCTATCGCGGATTTTATATGTAAGCATATTTAAATATATATCGCGGATTTTTTGCTGGTTCGCGAATTTCTGCGGACAATGGGTCTTTTAATTTCTGGTACATGCTTCCTCAGTTGGTTTGCCCAGTTGATTTCATACAAGGGACGCTATTGGCAGATGGCTGAGAAGCTACCCAACTTACTTTTCTCTGTCTCTCTTGCTCTGACTTTCTCTGATCCTGACGTAGGGGGTGTGAGCAGGGGGGCTGTTCGCACACCTAGACAATACGGACGCTTGTCTAAAAATGCTGAAAGATTATCTTCACGTTGGCTACCTTCTGTGCAGCTGCTTCGTGAAGCAACATGCTGCACTGTGCTTCGGATACTTAAAAGCTCGAAGGGCACGTATTGATTTTTTTTATCTCTCTCTCTCTCTCTCTCTCTGCTCCTGACGGAGGGGGTGTGAGCAGCCACCTTCAACAGCTTTGTGCCGCGGTGCTTCGCATACTTAAGCCAAACAGCCCTATTGATTTGTTTGCTCCTTTGAAGAGGAAGATATGTTTGCATTCTTTTAATTGTGAGACTGAACTGTCATCTCTGTCTTGTCATGGAGCACAGTTTAAACTTTTGAAAAAGAGACAAATGTTTGTTTGCAGTGTTTGAATAATGTTCCTGTCTCTCTACAACCTCCTGTGTTTCTGCGCAAATCTGTGACCCAAGCATGACAATATAAAAATAACCATATAAACATATGGTTTCTACTTCGCCGGATTTTCTTATTTTGTGGGTGGCTCTGGAACGCAACCCCCGCGATGGAGGAGGGATTACTGTATATACATATACATATATACACATATCTACATATACATATATATACATATATACATATATATATACAGTATATACATGTACACATCCACATATATATACATATATATATATATATACACATATCAACATATATATACACATACATATACATCCATCCATCCATCCATCCTCTTCATATATACATATATACATACATACATAGTGCATTGTAACACAGGCTGTGATTGTTACATGGGAGGGAGACGACAAATCACAGCTTCCCGCTTTCTAATCGGGCCTGTGATTGGTGCTTTGACGGATGCCCAGATCCCACAGTATCTCCCCTTAGGAGAGGCGTTAGGCAAGTGTAATTGAATAGTGGCGCTGCAAGTTTAGCTTTACACCTGTTTTTAAGGCTTATTGACTGAAAGGGGCTTTCATGATAAAACTTAGGGCTTTGCTACAGGATACACCCTCCACAAGTTAAGGAAGTAAAAATAAAGGTATATATTTCTGTTTTATTTAAACCTTTTAAGTTTGTATGCGGGCGGCATAGTGGTGCAGTGAAAGGTGCCAGTTAGGAGACCCGGGTTCGCTTCCCTGCGTGGAGTTTGAATGTTCTCCCCGTGTCTGTCTGGGTTTCCTCCGGGTACTCTGGTTTTCTCCCACAGTCCAAAGACATGCAGGTTAGGTGCATTGGCAATTCTAAATTGTCCATGGTGTGTGGGTGTGTGCGCCCTGCGGTGGGCTGGCACCTTGCCCGGGGTTTGTTTCCTGCCTTGTGCCCTGTGTTGGCAGGGATTGGCTCCTGTATTTAGGATATAGCGGGTTGGATAATGGATGGATGGACATTTGTATGCATAGCCCTATTTGCCTGTTTTCGTTTTTTTTCTTTCTTCAGTAATATTTCAGCAAACCCGGAGCTTGTCAGTTCAAATCCTGGTACTGACACCACTGTGTGACCCTGAGGAAGTCACTTCACCTGCCTGTGCTGCAAAAAACAAAAGTAATGTAACAAATTGTACCTCAGATGTTGTAAGTTGCTGGAATAAAGGCATAAGTAAAATAGATAAATATGTATGATACACATAGGAACTATTCATTTATTTTCAGTTATGTCATCTGCAGCAAACCTTTATAAATGAGGGTTTCTCCTTTTTAGATAGTGCAAACTGTTTCTTCTTCATTGAGGTTTTCTCTTGGAGAGCTTTTTTCATTTCATTGAAAATTAAAGCAGCAGCTGCCAAAATATGTAGCTTTCTTATTAATTTTTCAACATTGTGTAAAATAACTTTATAAAGTAACATAAAAGGTTTAAATACTGGTTATCCTTTTACACTAAAATATTACTAAAGAGATACAAAAAAAAGTAAAATGCATATGTTCTTTTTCTTTAAGGAGATTAAATATTACTGAAGAAAGAAAAAAAAAAAACTAAAACAGCCAAATGGGGCTATGCATACGAACTTAAAAGGTTTAAATAAAACAGAAATATATACTTTTATTTTTACTTGCTTAACTTGTGGAGGGTGTATCCTGTAGCAAAGCCCTAACTTTTTTCGTGAAAGCCCGTTTCAGTCAATAAGTCTTAAAAACAGGTGTAAAGATATTGACAACAAGCTACGCAAACCCACCAAGACATGGAATCGTTTAAATCAAGTATCATTACATCTTCCTTTCTTAAAGAGAAGTAAGGCAGAACTTATAAGCTTACATATATATATATATATATAGACATACATACATATATATATATATATCTATATCTATATACAGTGATCCCTCGCTATATCGCGCTTCGTCTTTCGCGGCTTCACTCCATCGCGGATTTTAAATGTAAGCATATGTAAATATATATCACGGATTTTTCACTGCTTCGCGGATGTCTGCGGTCTACAGTACATGTGCTTCCTCAGTTGATTTGCCCATTTGAATTGAAACAAGGGACGGATTTGAATTGAAACAAGGGACGCTATTGGCGGATGGCTGAGAAGCTACCCAATCAGAGCACGCGGTTAAGTTCCTGTGTGCTGCTGATTGGCTCAGTGACGGAGTGTTGCATTAACCAGGAAGTGTAATCTCACTCATTCAACAGAAGATGCAAATGATTGCAGAAAAGGTAAAAGTTTTGGATATGTTGAAGGAAGGAAACAGCTACACGATGAGTCCACGATTCTTTTTATTTAAAAAGGAGGAAAAGCATATAAGATCTACGGCCGCAGTGTCTTTTAACCAGGGCACAAAATGAGTTGCAAGTGGACGTGATAAGGCAGTAGTCTGGATGGAATCTGCTCTAGGGATTTGGATTGAAGAGTGATGGAATAAGAACAACGGCGGTGCTAAAAAGTCGCCTGAAGAGGCTCCTTTAGAAGAGCTGTAACGCTCTCCTTTGTTGTGCAGTAAAATTAAACTCATCGTTATCGGACAAGTCGTCGTGTCATTGTTGGTGATTAACCATAATTAATTATTTACGTACAGTACTTATTACATGTACATCGTTTAGTGTCACTGTACACACATTTTACTGTATACAATTTTTCTTGCGTTGTACGTATTTATTGCTGGTGGCCTGTCTGTCGTAATGGCTGTAACATATGTGATATCAGAGACGCTTGATATCTTTAAAATAATATTTAGGTTTTACTGTATGTAAACTGTGTTTACATACATAATTTCAACGAATCTTACCTAATATCTAAGAGAATACAAAGGGTTTATGCTGTATAATTGTGCGTGAAATGTTTGTAATAGTGTGGGAGAGTTTATAAGGGCTTAAAATATATAAAAATAACCATATAAACATATGGTTTCTACTTCGCGGATTTTCTTATTTTGCGGGTTGCTCTGGAACGCAACCCCCGCGATGGAGGAGGGATTACTGTATATCTATATCTATATTAAGGATCAGTTTTTTTGTGAAGCAGCCTTAACACAGCTTTTCCGCTGTTTTATAAACGAACGCCAAGGAAGGAGCCTTTTTATTAAATGCAAGGGTTCTTCGCTTTTTTTTTTTTTCTTTTTTTACGATTGTTATAGTTCTGTTTGTATACCATGTTGTCAGTTCAGCACTCCGGTTGTAATATGACCAAGCCGTGCAAGCACACTCTTGAGAATGCAACGTATAGTTGTACAGGAGAAAAGCAATCTTGCCTGAAATCAATAGCAACCTTTTGTAGGTCTATGAACTTAATTTAAACTTTAGGTTTACACGGTGCTTTCTTTCCGAAGTACCTGCACTCATGAATATGTCTGTATGTGTCAGTCGCTCAAATCCCCGCGCTTCACACCGGCGAAGTACTGCTTTTAAATTTTTATTAAGAAGAAAAGAAAACCTTTTTAAATTGAGAGAAAATATACCAATAACAATTTGTTAAGGATCTGTTTTTTTGTGAAGCTGCCTTTACTCGAGTGATCACTTCAAGCTGACTTGCTGGCTAACCATAAGCGTTACCTGGTAGGCAACCACCCATACAATCAGATTGTGAATCAGACTACGAATGCCGTGAATGTAATTACCCCGATCTACATGCTGTCAAATAAACGAACCACACACTGTGGCGCAATTTTAGGGGCTTCGCCTCTAGCGCTGACGTCCGAGGTTCAATTCCCGTAAGGGAGTGAAGTGAGTGCTTCGCACCGGCGAAGTACTGCTTTTAAATTTTTATTAAGAAGAAAAGAAAACCTTTTTAAATTAAGTCTTAAAAAGAGCTGTAAAGATATTGACAATAAGCTACGCAAACCCACCAAGACATGCAATCGTTTAAATCAAGGCGCGAGTCGAAAAACACCATCCCATACTATTAGTTAACGATTAACACATTTCTATATGTATTGTAAGCATACAATACAACTGATAATATGTTGCGCTTATTTATCTGGTGTAGCGACATTTTTGCTTGTTTAACGGCTGAAATCCAAAGTGGTTTGTGCCCTTCAGAATGAAAACAGTTTACATTTATCTTTTTAATAAAAGGCGAGCTTTTAAGCCTGAGAAATCACCCTGTAAATGCACACGTTTAATTGCACGTGTTAATATGTATGCTTACACGAACTTAAAAGGTTTAAATAAAACAGAAATATATACCTTTTATTTTTACTTCCTTAACTTGTGGAGGGTGTATCCTGTAGCAAAGCCCTAACTTTTTTCGTGAAAGCCCGTTTCAGTCAATAAGTTTTAAAAACAGGTGTAAAGATATTGACAATAAGCTACGCAAACCCAACAAGACATGGAATCATTTAAATCAAGGCGCGAGTCGAAAAACACAATCCCATACTATTAGTTAACGATTAACACATTTCTATATGTATTGTAAGCATACAATACAACTGATATGTTGCGCTTATTTATCTGGTGTACCGACATTTTTGCGCGTTTAACGACTGAAATCTAACGTGGTTTGTGCCCTTCAGAATGAAAACAGTTAGCATTTACCTTTTTAATAAAAGGCAAGCTTTTAAGCCTGAGAAATCACCCTGTAAATGCACACGTTTAATTGCACATGTGTTAATATGTATGCTTACACAGTATTAAAAGACACTCAAAAATTAACGTCATTTACCTTCGTTCCCACGTTTGACTCGTGCTGTAAATCTCTTCCTTGTTTTTAGTTCACGTGATTACGTAGGAGGCGTGATGACGCGATACGTGACTCCGCCTCCTCCATTAGAGTATATGGACAAAAAACAGGTTCCAGTTATGACCATTACGCATAGAATTTCGAAATGAAACCTGCCTAACTTTTGTAAGTAAGCTGTAAGGAATGAGCCTGCCAAATTTCAGCCTTCTACCTACACGGGAAGTTGGAGAATTAGTGATGAGTGAGTCAGTCAAACAGGTTCCAGTTATGACCATTATGCGTAGAATTTCGAAATGAAACCTGCCTAACTTTTGTAAGTAAGCTGTAAGGAATGAGCCTGCCAAATTTCAGCCTTCTACCTACACGGGAAGTTGGAGAATTAGTGATGAGTGAGTCAGTCAGTCAGTCAGTCAGTGAGGGCTTTGCCTTTTATTAGTATAGATATTCACATATTGTTGCATATGGCAGGACCCTTGCCAGGCTGGGATGCATTTATGGTGGAAAGGGGAGAGAGCTTAGTCTTACCATTACATTCCCTGGCATGCTAGAGTGCAGCCCCCCTGGGGTTACATCACAGATACCCGCAAGGCACGCTGGAAGTTAGAGTTTGCTGCAGCCCTGTTGGGTTCCGTGGATGCCGCCAGAGGGAGCTGTTACATTGGGCTTGCACCACAGCTGGGAGTGATTCCAGACCTGGCTAACAAGCCACCTGGAGCACTCCAAGGAACAGAATAAAAGGAGCCAGCTGCCACTATTCCGGGAGCCAGAGTCGGGAGGGAGAATGAAGCTTGCCGTAGTAGGAGTGGAGGCAAAGGAGAAAACAAGAGGGAGAGAAAAGCAGAAGAAGAAAGAAGGTGAAAGTACTGCGTTGGTGCTTTGCCCTACGCTGCTGTTGGGAGCAAGGGAGAAGCACTTCCCCACAAAGTAAACATGTGTCCTGGTCACCTCCTCCCCAAGGCTCATAAATTCTACCTGTCCAATTAAATCTTTCTTTCCAATGTCACAGATGCAGTATAAAGCAGCAGCTTTACACTCAGTTGGGGTGCAGGTTATAGCGAAGCTCCCTTGTGCAATCAGTTACATAGATTGATGCAAAGTCTTCAACCCTCCAGCACAAGCTAGTCAGTTCCTACTTTGGAATTTCAGCTAAGGGCTAAATAACTGCATTCAGAAGTCTCATCTGATCCGGTAAGTTGTAAACGTGCCTGGAAGAACCGGCTTATAATGTTTCCTGCAAAATATTATTTTTTAAAAACACAATTAAAAAAAATATGGTTCAAATGTAATCGAGAAAAGTGAAGCCAAAATTAAGGAAGGTGTTTTTGTTGGCCCTGAAATTCGTGAACTGATGCTTGACGATGAGTTCAAAAAGAAAGTGAAGCCCACTAAATCAGCACCCTCATTCGTGCAAGTTGTCTAGAATTTTCTTCGACAGTCACAGAGCAGAGAATTATGCTGAGCTTGTGGAGAATATGCTGAAAGTATATTAGCTTATGGGAGCCAGAATGTCACTAAAGACGCATGTCAGAGATGAGCATGGGGAAAGATTTCATCAAGATATCAAGGTGATGGAAAACTGATATCGGGGAAAATTCACTCCGAGCATGATGGGCGACTACAGTTGGTTCTTGCAAAGAGAGATGGATGTGCAGTACAAGTGCAAAAGCGAGTGCCTCCAACATTTTTGGGCACGCTGACCTCACTTTTATATTGAGGTAAATTGACATAAATATACTTTAACATGTCTCTGGTATCATCTTCTGGTTTGCTTTCAGAATAAACACATCAAAACAATTTTGGTGGGACATAGTCCAAACTCCAGATATCGTGTTGATTTATTATATTGATATTCAACAGTGTCAAAATGTCAATGATGTATATTTCAAAAACCTGACGTGCTAGCTTAATTCTGATTTCATATATGAAATCAGTGTACAAAATTTAATAAAGAGATGTTCTGAAGTTCCCAGAAGCAAATAAAAAATATTTTTTTGTAGACCAGTGATATCTGAAAAGTAAAAGGTGAAGGTCTGAGAAGTATTGATTGACCTGCTGAATTCAGAAAAGTGAAAATCAGCTTTGGAAATTATTGTTGTTGAAGAATGAGAGCACTAGTAAGCCAAAGAATGAAATTGTGGGGTTTCATTAACAGATTGGTTGAAATGAATATGGTGGCACTCCAGGACTGTTTGAGTTAGCTGGTTATCTGCTAATCCACTTTGCTGCTCCTTATTGCTTGTGTTCCAGTTAAGAAAAAAAACCAACAATTATACAAGTAAATCAAAATCAAAGGAAAACATATGCAGCAATGACTGGTTACCAAGAAGAAGAAAGTGGTCGGTATGAAAACCAACAGCCTCCAGGGTCTAAGCCTGACTCCCCTGGTCTACAGGTATGAAAGCAAAATTTTGGAAGGTTTTGGCCCTGAGGCAATAAAAGTCCATCAAACAATTTTTTGCAATATACTTTATTACTGACAAACACAAAAATAAATAAACTATAAATTACAAAATGGGTTTTCCTTCTTGAAAGCTGCAAAACCTAAATCTTGCACAGCAGCTATAGATGTTCCCACATTTTAAAGTCCAAGTAACATACAAGTGAGTTTACCACTAAAAATGGTAAAACAAACCCTCATTTCTAATTTTTGAAAACAAAAACATATCTAGTTATTGCCAGCTTTAACGAAAATGGAACTGCAGTTAAAGATGATTATTTGCAGATTCAATTAGATAAAAGTGGTCTGCAATAACATAAGTAGAAAAGCAACACTGAATTCTGAATAAAAATCTTTATGAAACCCATAGGTAAAGATGAATCCAATTTTTCCCACCCTGCCTTCCCTAACTGCAAGGTGGTGGGGAGCCAGCACCCGTCTTGGCAGCTTTGCTTACAAACAGTGCCGGATTAACCAATAGGCACATGTAGCATATGCTACGGGCCCCGCAATTTCGGGGGCCCCGAAATGGTGGACCCAATATTTAATGAAAAAGTGTAGCATTGAAAAATTGGTCTTTAAAAATATTATCTTTATGTTTTTAAACTGTAAATTTCTTACACAACAAAACTTTAGGGGCCCAACACATAAAATTCACATAAATATTATAAGATTCTTATTATAATCGAGAGTAAAATAATTATTTAGTCCGGTTTGAACTGTTCAGAATCTAAACTTCAGATGATACAGACCAAAAGGGCCCCCAAATTTGAAATATGCTACGGGCCCCCAAAGCTCTTAATCCGGCCCTGCTTACAAAGTAATACTCAACCCTGGACAGCGCATCAGCTCACCACAGTGCATATTCACAGACACATACCCACACTTACCCTTGCTTGACCATTTTAGAGTCACCTTTAAATGTATAAAGTGTGAGAAGAAACAAAAGTACAAAAAAAAGACCCTGGCAGACATGGAAAAATGGGCTGCTTCCACACAGACAGTGACTGGACCAGGATTCAGACATGGCCTCCTGGAGATGTAAGCAGCTGTGCTAACCAGTGTGCTACCAAAAAGACAAAAACACATTCTCAGTTTTGATATAACAGGAAATATCAAATACTGAAGGTACTGTAAGATGAAACCAATGATATACTCAGTAGAGCAACTAGTAGATGATTCATGTAAGCAGAGTTCACTGAACACTACAGAATATGGCAGAAGAGTAACATTCAGGATTTTTGTGATTCATGACAGCTTTTTAGTTACCGTATATACTTATATATATATAAGTTCTCCCACGGATAAGTCGGGACTTGATTTTACAGTATAATTTCTTTTATTTTATAATGTCGGCCGTAAAAGTTGAATGTAGAAAACTCACGCTATTGGTACAAGGGATTGTGATATGCTAACGGCCACCTGAGAGAGTAACCACGGAGCATACTGCCTTTTCTTCTCTATGTGGGTGCTGCAATGTGCTGTATCAGCGCGTGCTCCTAACCTCTCTCTCTCTCTGTATTGTGCCTACGTGACCACACGGTAATACCAGAAGTATTTTGCAGCAATGTTTGCACTGTTTTGTGTTTTTTTATATCTCACACCCTCATACACCTTTATCGTAAGGGCATTCCTTATCTACGATGGAGCATTCAATCAGAAGAAAATATGAAGCTGTTGAAGTAGTGAAAGAAATTGGTAACTGCACTGATGCAAAAAAATTCAATGTGTCTGAGAAACTGATGCAAGGCTGGAGGAGACAAGAAGATGTAAAAAAAAAAATGTAAGTGTCGTATTTTTGAACCAGCGTATAAGTCGGGGTCTGATTTTATGACCAATTTTTCGGGTTTCAAGACCCAACTTATACGTGAGTATATACGGTAATGTGTTATTCAATCCCATTACAATATTGTTAAGATAAAACTATAAGGCCTTAGTAATCCAGCCCTATTTACTTCCAATATAATAACTTTACGTACCATTTAGGTGGTTTACAAACTGTGCTAATCTGTATGTGGAGCCACAGCTTCAACTACACACATTAAAATTGTTAATAAACATGCAGATAAGATGTAGAAGGTGGTTTTTAAAGATAAAACCTCTTTATGTATACCAGACCTGTGAAAAAGAACATGGCAATATGGAGGTGGCAATATGGTGCTGCAGGTTGAGGAACTTCATGTTACAGCCAGGTCACTGTTCATCATTTCTTTATATCAATGTGATTTGTTGATCTCTTTTATAATTTGCCATATGCACCAAATGTTTTCTCACTCTTTAAAGATGTAAGTGTTAGGTTGATGGGCATTTGTGGTGGGCTACACTGAGCTGATTCCATTCTGGTGCCAGATGAATATCCCTGTAACACTGTATTGGAAAATGTTAATAGACAAAGTAATTTAAAAAAACTTTCAAGTCTTTAAATAATCTAGCATTCTCCAATCATTTAGATCAAACTAAGTGTCATGGAGGTTGGAGCTTGTCTTGGCCACAATGATGGACGGCACGCCCAAAGAATGGAATAATGGGAGAAGGCAGCTACTTTTAGACACTGCCTCCCCCAGGACGCTAGATAGCAGTGCCTCGGATTCCTGCAGGGCACCATGGGATATAGAGTTCGGCTTCACAGTCAAGTCATGGGGACAGAAGCCCCGAAGTACTTCCGGGCTGAAGAAAACTCAAGCCCTCCATTTGACCTGGAAGTGCTGGCAATACACATGGGAGGAAGAAAGGAAGCACTTCCTGGTCAAGGACTATATAATGGACTGTTGAGAACCCAGCAAGCGAGCTGGATTTGGGAGGTAGTTGACAGAGCTTGCTGGGAGGTGTGGAGTAGAAAATCATTATTGTTGAGAATAGTTATTGTATTTATTAATATTACTTGCCTGTGTATGGTGGCTGGGGTGCTTAGAGGCACAACCTTTTTGTGCTTTTACCTGGTGTCCTGGACATTTATCTGTCGGGTTAGAGGAGCGACAGCGCCCTCTAGTGTCACACCACATGTGTAACTAAGTAAGAATCAGCCCTAGGTGCATAACTGCCATGTTTGCTTGGACTTATTTAACCCCATACCATCACTAATCAATGTGTGTAGTTTCAGTTCTGTGATCTTATGAAAAAGTTTTCTCTGCTCTTTTTGCACATTAAGAGGTAATCACAAGTAGAACACATGCTGCTGCTCCTTCTCAAGGCTCTGCTTCAAATGTAATTCATAACATTTCAGTTTAAGATTATTATGTAGTGCAACATATATAAAGGTATATCCTCCCTGCATTACTAAATATTTATTTTAAATGGCACAGTATTTATGAAAAATGTAGCGTCATTCTTGGGGGACACGAAACCCACTGAAGATTGGAGTGTCGTAGGTCAGTTAGATTCATTCTATACTTATACAGTGACAGTGCAAAAAGGTCAAGTGACTGCTATGAGAGTTAAGGATGCACGAGTGTCTTCATCAGGGTGTTCTTGAATTTCTCCCACCATATCATAATACAATAGGCAGCCTATTTCCAGCTCTGCATTTAGAAGCAGTTTTATTAGTCAGGCATGTTTACATACTGTAGTCTATGAGCTCTGCCGGTGTTGAGAGATTCAATAGGCATATGATTTTTTTTGTTTTTCTGGCTCTGGTACTAAAGTTGGTCTACTTACAGCAGCACTTTTTCAGCAAATCAAGAATGATCCATAAAAATGATGTAAAAGATTATTATGAAATTCTTGCAGTGTGAGTGCTACTGAGCAGGGTTTTGAAGTTGAGTCCCAAGATAAAACTAATAAATAAAACAACAGGCATGATTAACAAGAAAATGAATTGGACAGGCATGTGCATTCTGCTTAAATGCAGTAAGGAGATTAAGGCCCATGAACGCAGTGCACTCGCCTGTCTCTGCAAGTCTAATAGGATAGAAACGAAGACTGCCTCAGCAGTCTCTGACTTTAACACTAAGCTATTTGAAATAGCTTTACAAACAAGTGTTTTAATATATTGAACCTCGATGCATAAACCCAAATGGGCCTCATTTAAGTGACAGAACAAAGTTTGGCTAGATACAACACTGATTGTGTGATGAAATCAAGAATGTTATCTTTTATTGATTGTATTAGTTTAACGGCTTATTTGGAATAAATAAAATTTGAGGCTTAACACCTTTACATTATTCTATAAAAGATACTCATATTACACAATACACTTTATAATTTAACAGAATTGATTATTTTGGAGCAGCTTCAGTGGGTTAGACATAATATAAACAAATGAAAAAACTGCTAACATTAAAATGTGACTATAGATCAATAGTATGTATGAAATTACACATAGCAGACATAAATGTAAGACTCAAGACTTTTGGGCAATGTGAAAACTTTAAAAAGCAATACTGAAGCCATTTCACGAAAGCTCTGATTATAAGAGGTAGGTCAGTATCAGTTCCAGGTCAAACTCGGTTGATGGCACTTGATTTGTCTGACCCTGGGCGTGACACATACAGTATAATCTCACAGAAAACACACACACTAAGATACCATAGACGATGTAGGGTCTTGGTGAAATATTACATCAAAACAAAAAATAACATAATCTGACCTGGTAAGCAACTGCCACTAATGACTAGTGCCACTTTAAAAAAGGCATATTATAAACATTTTAAAATAGATTCAAAATAATAACTTTGTCATCTTATATTGCATTACATAACTTTTATTCCTGAATCGTATCATATTGTACATCTTTGATTAATGTCTGTATTTAAATGTCCAGGAGATCATCTCCACTTTCATCACTCTCCACTGTCAGTTGGCGTGTCCACCATTTCTTCACCTCTGAACCCGATGAGGCTTCATCAGATACCGGGTTCATCTTGCACACAATGGACCTCATGCTGCTGCGACCTACACATTCAACAGAAAGGAAAATAGTTGAAGGTACTGTCTACCTTAAAGCAACAAAATGTATTTTTAAAAGAACTCATTATGAATCGTAATCATTTTAAAATGATATCCCCTTTGTTCTTTTCATGTAGAAGTCCATTTCTTTGATCTTTGTCTAATCAACTTGCTGTATGTAGAATGCAACATGCGAATGGTTTTGGGAGATGCAGGTCTTCTAGAGCAGATACAGGTGAACATGTATTAATTATCTTCAAGTTTTATGAACTTTTCAGTTCTTGTTGGAAGATCACTAGTTTTGAACACAGTTAGTTTTAACAGAATTGAGGAAAGTATTGGAGGGAAAGCAAACAACCTCAACAATAACCTCATATTTAATGCTATTCCTTTGTACATACTGTAGCTTGTGCTATGCTATCAAAATTCCCAAATTACCTTTGTGACTCAGTGCTATTGAAATGTCAAAAAATATTTGACTGCAGAAAATAAACACAACAACAATCACAGAACAATCACCATTTCCCATGATATATATAACCTAATTTAAACTATTTTCTCTCTCCTGATTGTTCCTTCGTTGTAATTTTTTTGTTATTTTATTTCTTTTGTAATCTATCTATCTATCTTGTGAGATGTACTGTAATGATAAATGGTAGGTGGACAATGCTGCTTACAGCTATTTAATTCCTGTTTATACTGTTTCTTCCTCTGTCATTTAAAATGTAACTCCATGAAGACAGCTGAATGTCAACCATACAACTGCATAAAAACTCTGCACTACACTGGCAACAACTTTACTGTTTACCATATCCATGGTCCAAGTCAGTTTTATTTTTAAACTAGACAAAGAGCCCGTTTCGACAACGTAAAATGAAACGGACACGAGTGGAATAGTAAGTAATAAGTATAAGCACCACAAACCTGATATAGGTGTATTGAATGAATGCATAATTAGGCCTGGAGCTGTAGTCAAAATCGCCTTTCAGACCTCTAGAGCTTTAATTGCCTTTCTCTTTGCATTTTCACAGCCGTAAATCCGCCGCCTGCCGCGATGATGATCGAAGTCGCCTTTCTCTTTGAATTTTTGCGGCCGTAAATCCGCCGCTTGCCGCGATTTTGGTCAAAGTCACCTTTCTTTTTGAATTTCCGCGGCCGTAAATCTGCCGCCTGCCGCAATGTCGGTCTCGTGAGGTTTTTCGGGCAGCTGCGCAGAAGGCGACTGCGCATTCAGCTTCGGATGGACCGTGCTGCGATGTTGGTCGAAGTCGCCTTTCTCTTTGAATTTTCGCGGCCATAAATCTGCTGCCTGCCACGATGTCGGTCTCGTAAGGTTTTTCGGGCAGCTGCGCAGAAGGCGATTGTGCATTCGGCTTCGGACGTGAGTGAGTGAGTGAGTGAGTGAGTGAGTGAGTGAGTGAGTGAGTGAGTGAGTGAGTGAGTGAGTGAGTGAGTGAGTGAGTGAGTGAGTGAGGAGACAGGCAAATTATATATAAGATTAAATGGCTGAGTTACCCATCTATGATGGGTAGGTTACTACTAAAAAAACTGTAGAACAATAAACAGCATTTCATTTAATTTCTTAAATAAATAAAGTTATTACATTTTATAATGCATATTGATATTTATGGAACTTTTACAAATAAAATGAAATATAGTTATATAATTTGAATATATGATCATTTTTATATAAAAGTCATCTGAGGTAAATAATTGCCCTTGGTTGCAGCACTTCTTCCACACCCAGAAGTGCTGCTAGAAGCAGGTCATCAAGCACCTGGAGCACTTCTGGGTGCCCTATAAAGGAAGCCCACTGCCACTACTCAGGGAGCCAGAGTCGGGAGGAGGAAGACATAGCTTGCCAGGAGGAGTGGAGGTGAACAAAAAAGAAGATGAGAGAGAGAAAGAAAAGAAGAAGAAAAGAAGTGTGCTTTATGTACTGTATTTGTGCTGGGAATTGTGCTGTGAAGGTGGGAAACGAGGGAAAGTGTTTCCCACATGGAAAAAAAAAAAAAAAAGGTGTGAGCTGAACATATATCCGCGTCTGTTTGTGTCAGGGTTTGGATGGCAGGAGCGCCCTGTAGCAGCCACAGGTTTCAAATGGTTGTTTTGCTGTTGTTGGCTTTCAGAATGCCACATCAGACATTTTCTTCAAAATGTAATGTGTCACATAGAGAGATTTCTCAAAAGATATCTCAAAAAAGTTGCCACTGAGTCCAAACCCCCATCCCAAACCAAAGTACATTGGAGGCAGAAAAATTTAGCCTACACTGTGACAGGGACCAAGATGAATATACATAACAAATTTCATGTAATTCAGTAGAGCTATTCTCGAGTGAACATACAGACAGACATTCTTAGCTTTATTTAAATAGTTTATTATTATTTTTTAACTAAAGACCTCTACTTTTGGTTCACATGTTTGAAATGACACAGTGTTAATGTAAATCATGAATGATTACTTCCTGCTTATTAAAACATTCACTATAGTGTTAGCAGAAAACACTGTGTAGCAATTCTGTCTGGAAACACATTGGTTAACCAAAGCTATCACTTTTAAGAAAGGGAGACACCTTGCCTATCAAGTTTTTAACTTGTCCTTGAATAATCACATGACTTTCAATGCAGTTGTTCATCATGGTTAGTGACTCTTGATATAAATATATAATTTAGTGGTACTGTGTACTATCTTTGCATAAACTTGCTATATGTCTGACTACTACCTTCTGTCTAAGTAAGATTGATTTATTGATCTTTTAATTGTATTTCTGAAGAGATGCATGAATACATCTAATTAAAATATGTTAAATTATTTCTAAATATCACTTCTGGGTATATATAAAGTATAACAATATTTCTACTTTTTCCTTGTGTTTTGTTGCTGGACCCTCAAGAGGCAAGGCAACCTGCCAATCACCAATAGGAACTGCCCTCCTATAAATCTGGAGGGTCTCTCACAGACTCAGTGGAATGAACTGCCTCTGTCGTGAACTAGGAGTCTCATGCACTAAAGAGTTCCAAAGCACGTAGTCCCAAACACTTTCAACAATGCCCACTAGAGGGGGATATCAAAATCAAACCCCAGCTGGAAATATGGGCTACCACTGAATCTTTAAAAAGTAAAGATTTATTTTTCACAAATAAGTATTCCAATCACCATGAAGCTATGTAGAGAACAAAGGCAAAATGTAATTGCTTGTATCAAGAAGGCAATCCGAATCAAACAAGTCCCAATACAGATTCCATTAGTATGGTCAAAGCAAAGCAAACAGGTCAAAAATCCAAAAAATTCTAAAAGGCACAAGAAATCACCAATATCAGAGCACATTCACATTGAATTTTAAGCGTAGAGCAGTTCCTAGAGGTGATACCAGGTGGCCCAGTCTCTTGGGGGGCAACCATCAAAACACATAGAATGTAAAACAGGCAGCTTACATACATAGTAAAAATCAAAAGCAAAGAGTAAATCACATAATCAGCAAAAGTAACATGGTAAGACTTTAGTTTAGGTATTGCAAAAATACATCTATTACTCATATACTCTTATATAGCAATACCTTGACAAAGGCTTTTTTTGGTTTCATAACAATTATAAAACATCAGTGTCTAGGTTATTCATTTCTGTGCAGTGTGGCATATTGACATAATGGTAAAATTACTTGTTAATATGAAGGACGCACAGGTCTTTTACTAAATATGTTATATCAACAGAAATGTGTTAAGCCACCTCAGACCAGAGTGAAGTTTTGTTAGTAGGCCACATTGCAGAGATAAATAAACACTTTACTGATGCTTTGTAAGTGTCTATGAGGACCCAAAGACGTGGATGTTAAGGTCTTGTTACATAGTAGTAAGTGAGATGCATTTTTGTGGTACCTAGTAAAGTGTTATCAGTAACATTAACATAAACAAAAGAATCAAGAATGCACAGTACAGATTCCATGGCTAACACATGATAGTCTGAAATTCAAATCCTGGAAGATGGCAGTGACTGCTGGTCTTCCAGGAACTTTCTCATGTAGCTACTAGCAACTACTGCTAATGGAACATACCTTTTTGCCTTATTGAGTTGCTTGGTGTATAACCCTTAAATCCTTCTTTTTTCCTTATAACATACGGCAGGAAAATGAGAGGCAAAAGCCATTGTGCTTACAGTATGTTCATGTTTATGATTAAGTTGATATTTATAAAGAAAAAAGTGAAGAAATGTTGATCTGCTTCAGGTTACAAAACATGTGGATGATGTTCTCAGAATAAGAAAAGAAAAAGTCCATAGCTACATATGCAAGACAGGAAATTTAACCAGGAATAGGAGATGTCAAAAAGTAGTCAAGAAAATGATTTGAATAATAGTAATTTATTTTGAAGTTTTTATCTCCAACCATCTTTATACAATAGTTTAGTAAGTAAAAGTACAGTAAATAAAAATAAATAAAAAAAAAAACAAACTGAAATGCCATGTACAATGTTAACTGTATGGGTTTGGAGTACTACCTGGGTCAGACTTTATGAGGCTAGGTGAGTCTGGAGTTGGGATTAAATTAAGGACAAGGAATCACAGAATGGATTGAGGAAGGAGAATAGGCCAGATTATTAATACGAGCTATGGAATGTAGAAAGTAGTCCAAAGCAGAGGATATTATTAAGTGCTAGTAAAAGCATAACTAAATAAAATAAGGCTCAGAGTGGCATATGGTTTGTTCTTTTTATTTGCGGTCACCTTTCATTTTACTCTACCTAGTTCATAGGGTCAGTATTGTCATGTGCACGAAGAACAGTTGGATTCTTACTTGGATGTGCTATTCAACATGCAACATGTTGTCACTCTCCAACCCCACAGTTAGTTATTTTAACAAGCTTAACTTGAAACTTTGTCATTTCTTACTTTACGTTACTACCTTACTTGAAAATAATATCTTAGAACAGTTGTGATAACCTAGTTAAATATGTTAATCAGTCGTCAAATGGTTTATGCAAATATGCACTGGATTAGTTGTGCAAATACCTAATGGCCACTGCAACAGCAATATGTTAATAAGGACCCAAGATCACCCAAGAAAGATCATACAAATCACATAGTGGGAGGGCTACAACTTGCATTCCTTATTTGTCTTCCAATACATGTTCTGTTGTAGATTTAGAGTAGTTATGAAGTTGAATAGATTTTAAGGGCAATGGTTTGTAAAAGACTCTCCGTTCTGGGTACATAATCCTGGGTTTGGAGCAGCTCCAGACAGTGGCTAGAAGGTTTACAATTGATAAGTCTACACACAGTTGAAGCTTTGACTCATATTATTTCTTATGTTCTACAAGTACTCATTAATTCTTGTGTACCTTTATTGAATATAGTTCATATATAACTTTTGTCTGAAGTGTCTCACGTTAATATGTACAAGAACACAATATATAGCATGCTTTTAGAATATATTTCTAAAACACTAGTTTGCATTGTGAAATAGAATTAAACTTTTACTCACCAGCCGGAAGACGCCATTGTCCAAACTTTCTCTGTGGTTTACCCATTTCAGTAGAGTCCTGGCGGTGTCCTCCTCTGTCTGAAAGTGTTGGACTGAGCAACTGCTGCTGGCTGCTTGTCTGAAGCAAAAGAAGAGGCATCTAAATCTTGCAAGCGAAGATTTAAGTATTCATCAAAAAAACATGAAGTTGATATAGTGGTGATTTTCTTAAGTATGTGACGTGAAAAAAAATCATTTTAGTTGAGACTACAACCATATATCAGGAATGTAAATGTCAGTGAACACTGCCAAGGAGCAAAACTCTCCAGGAATCAGTATTCTTGTATAGTATTCTATTATACTGTATATTGTGAAATTTATACCCAAAGGCATGAAGGTTGCAATTTGTGTTAAGTAAATTGAGGGCATCCTGAGAATCTGCACTAAAATTATTAAAATACTTTTACCATTTCATAAGTCTTACAAAAATTTAGAGCATGCCCATCCTGCATGGTTGCAGAAAGTTGGCTGTTGCATAAGTCACTCCTCATTAATAAAGGAGAGGTTTGTATTTGATGCAAGGTGCCTGAAGTAACTTATTTTTTCATTTTATGCACAAAAAGAATGCCAAATGCTTGTACACAAAGTATTGTGTTCAGTATTTTTGCATGCACCTATTGTGTTTATAGACAAGATTTATTTTTCGTGAATGTACCTAGATCGAATAGCTCAGTGAGGAAGGTCTGACTTACAGTAGTTTATAATACCACTCAATAAAATAGAAAAAAATCTTTTCTGTACTTGGTAGCTTTCCTCGCATAAAGCCTTGGAGACAATGCCAGGCCATCATATATTCACAAACCCAAAAGGAATCACTCACATTGGGTCATTATTTTTCAATTTGTCTCAGAAATAAAAATCACTTCTGTTTTATGACATTAAACTCTAGCTTGAAGTGGAGCAGATAGGCAAAATAAAGAGAAGTGGATAACTGATAAATAACAGTAGGCTATATGCACAACAATGGAGCTGACAAATGCATAATACAAAATTCACCTGATAAGGATGAAGTCAAGTGAAACTTAATAAATCATAGCATATAATTCATGGAGATGAAGCAGAGTGGAGCATGATGAAGAATGCATGTGACACAAGAGAAGTGATGCTTGACAAACAGTGTAGTTGGTAAAAACAAGGAAGGATTTATCGGTGACCCGAAAATGATATAATGAGAAGAAAATGATCTGATGAATGGCACCTGACAATGGAGTAATGCTAACACAGAAAGGTTTACCTAAAGAAAAACAAGAATCCACATACGGGCCTGAAAAAAGACTAAGATTCTATAATTTATTCTTCTGCAGCCCTCCATGCTTTTACAACTCTCTCTTACAGAGATCATTATTTGGCAAAATGACTATAATAAACGCAAAGGGAAATCTAAAAGAAATAGGCAGAGAACTGAAGAATACATTTAAGGAATACTGTTATATTTTTTTTCTTTCAGAGGTGAAGCTAAGCTGATTGGCAACTAGAATTTGTTTTCTAGGACAGTACTCTGGCGCATGTGTGGGTGTATACGTAGGATATAATCGTAGCTATAATTCTTTACTGCTTAAATATATTCCACAATAATTAACTGCTTTATCCCTCTTTTACTGCTGACAATGTCTATAGGTATTGCAGTATGCATCACAACCTTCAGGGTAGGACTGAACGGATATCTTCTGGATTTAACCTTGTGTAATAAGCATTTCTAAATGTATTTTTTAAGTAGCTGAATGCAGTATTGATGGATGCACTGCTGGGCTTATCTGCTATTCTCTTCTTCTCCTATGCTGTGATTACAGTGTCATGGGGATATCTATCATAGGTTTAGGACATTAGGTTTAATATTATTACCAACTTAAAACCCCATCATACAAGGCATGTGATGGAGAGTCAGGTAATCATCCTTTTTACTTTTCTTATCTATTTTGTCTTCAGAATAGTGGAAGAAATTTGTCCAGCATAGTTAAATAGCAGTTCATTTGCATTACTGGATGGTGTGGCAGAATTATACAAAATTAGAGTAGCAATCACACATTCTGTAGAGTAAGACAAGTGACATGATATAAACAGATTTACAACCAAAATGAACATTTTGACACATTTGAAATAAATACAGGTGTCATTCAATGCAACTATTTGTCCGTCAGACTAAACATGAAGGAGGTAAAATGAGAGAATACAGCGAGACAGTGGTTAGATTAAAAGTGCCGGCCACAGCGTAGGTCACTGCAGCATAACCATTAGCATCCTGAAGCTATCAGTTTGGGATGTAGTCACACTGCATTTCATAACCATGGAACTGGTGACTGCCATAATTCTGTAATTAACTAGGCCAGTTTGTAAGGGTTTCAGATATTTCCTCTGAATAAAAGTTTATTTGAGAATTGTACTGTGTTGAGTACAAGAAAACTGCTTGGGTCCAACACTGCCTTAATCTTTCTTTATTGCTCCTGGTTTTATATGCTGACTTGATTGTCAGGACATGCCAATGCAGGTTTCAACTTTTCTTTTTCTCTAGAGTATAATAAGCCTAGTTGCCTAGTAATTATCTGAAATGTTTTTGCTACAACATAAAACATCAAGAATGAACACACACACAGTGTATGTGTTCTAGATATATTATTGTGAACAACCTCTATCTTATAATGTTTTAATAATGTTTCAAATGAGGTAAATGGCTATTTGTTTCACTTTGACATATAACTTAAAACGAATATAGGCTGGGCTACATAAAAGAGGATGAGCTATACAGGGTCCACACTTCTGGAAGGGGGCCCATTTTGGCAACTGGAGAGCCCCTCCACACACCGCCATAAGCAATGAGTTTTTAGAGGGCTTTATGACTTATTTGGAGAAAGAATAATACAGAAATCACTGAAGTAGGAGTGAGGTCATGCAAAACTGGCAGAAAGTGAAAAGAATTCTCTGAAAACGAAACAGGTGGGACTCTAGTATATGTTATGGTGAGAAGACAGCATAGAAGCCACAGAAGTAGCCCACATCACATGATGTTTATTTCATTGTTAATTATCATTCTCACTTTATCACTTTAAGATAATATAATCTTTTTTTTTATTTAGACAAATTGCCTTCCTTGACTCTTAGCTGAGTGACTGTTCCACAGCAATTAGCTGTAACTGACTGACAATTGTAATTAGTTCACTTTTGTTCAGACTTGACAGTGAACTGGCTATATCTCTGCAGGAACTTGTCAGATTTTCTTTGTACCAGATCTCCTGTACATTGGTTTTCACTTTATGTTTCAAACATGTATGGTTGAAGAATCACTTCTGTCTCTAAACATGCATTTGTATTATGACTAGAAATCTTACCTCTGGCTGAGAGGGGTTGTCTTGATTGTTTGCATGGGCATCTTCACTGGGCTTTGTTGTTTCAATGCTAGGGGGGTTAAGGAAACGACTCAGTTCCTGCTGCTGGCTTTCTCGAAGACTGTGAATAATGCTGCATGACTGCTGCTGTTTCTGCAAATAGACAGAAAAAAAAGTAGCAAATAAGCAACTGGAGGAGTAAACTCATTATTTTTGTTTCAGCTATGGAAAACAGTCACATTAGGAATACATCCTTCCTCATTTAAAATATTTTGTAAAATCCAATCCGTAATATATGCCATTTCATAGATATTTTATGGACCATTAATTCAAATGAGTTAATGTACACCACATGTAAAAATAATGGTGGTATTGTGCAGTGGCTAGTGGTGCTGCTTCACTGCTCCAAGGGACAGTAATCAAATCCTGGTCACGTTCTTGGTAGAGTTTGTCTTGTTCTCCCTGCATGAGTTCAGCAGTTTTCCAGACAACTTCCCAAGGAGCTATTGGTTTGGTTGACTGATGTCTTTAAATTGGCCCAGTGTGAATAAGAGTTTCTGGGTGGGTTGACATGTCCTATGCTGTATTAGGACGCTGCCCTAGGCTTGTTCCGGCCTCTAACTTAGTGCTACTAGGATGAGTTCAGGAATTACATGAAGAAATACAAGCATATGAGGGATATGTTGCTTGCAATGGTGCAGATGGAAATGTAGGTGGGAAGAAGCAATGAGCATTTTGACATGTTGTTCTTCAACAACAGGCAGTGTGAGTCTATCTTTATAACATTTTGTCAAAGAAGCATTGGTATTTCTCTTAAGCAAATGGGAAAGCAGCATTTTTCTCTGAATCAGACATCCCTACACATTGAAAACACTAGTAGAAGAATTTCAGTGAAGAAGCTAATGGAACAACTTCTCAAAATTGTCTACCTTCATCAATTTACTAAAAGCTGTAATTCAAAAAGAGACCCTCACAATATGTTCACAGTATGGAGGCCTGTAGTGTGTCTCTGTAGCAGGTTGCCTTGTGGAAATGGCTCACTATTGGTTTGGAATATATATATACTCCCATCAGTGTGCCAGAAGAGAATCCATCCTATGTCGCCTGACTTCAGTAAGTTAAGGGCCTGAACTCTCTTAAAGAACACGTTAGCCTGTGTTTAAAGCAGGCTGAAATGGAAGATATAAAAGATTCAAAATCCTTTAAACCCCTATGACTAGGTTAAACCATGTTGAATTGTCCTTTTTCTTCTTTCATTCATTTAATTTTTTAATGTGTGGAGTGTTCCTTTCTCAAAGTTTTTCCTTTAAAAGGGATAATGTGTCAAGCTAACTTAATCTAGTTTGCAAACAACTTAACAACAATAAAAGTAAAATCTTAAAAAAATGAGGACCTGTCCACTCCAAATATTCTCCATAAGACATCAAAATTTTAGAAATGAGTTTATTACTTTGGTAGGTTGAGATGCAGTCATCTCGATAATGCCAATTAATATTTATCTCTAAATCAGTATAGGTTGATGCTCATTTATAAATGAATGTCCCAAAGCCCCCAATTTAATTCCACTACCTGGCAAGTTTTGTTTTAAAATATTCATATGTACAAACGATCAGGCTAAAAAACAAAGCTTTCTTAACAATTAATTTATGAATCTTTCAAGAAAGAACTTAGTTTGCAGCAGCTTGAGCAAAAGAGCACTACTTCCTTCCTTAGTCGAAGTTACACTGATGGCTATAACTTTTTTTAACAGAGGAGATTTGTGCTCGAGGTGAAGATGGCATTGATATTGATATAATCTCAACTCTCCTTGGGCAACTCCTGTCAGGCCTGATAAAGTACACTTGATAAAGAAGAAAATAAACGTGCCATTATAAACCACGGCGTTGAACAACGTCAGTATTATTTACACTGAGGTCTTCATTTTGAGCCATTTTGTGAATGTTGTGATAGGTATTTGATTATAAATGAATAACCAATGGAAATAAAATGGTATACAAAAAGGAAAACTCACTGCCCGGATGCGTTTTAAGCACTTTTTCAGCCACATGCGTATCGTCTGTTTGGCCACCTCTTCTTCAATCGTGTATTCCAGCTGTTCCCTGGCAAGCAGCTCTTCCAGCTGAAGGCTTTTCCTGATGTCCACTGATCTGTACGACAGCATGCTAAAATAGATTTCAAGGGCCAGTAAATACATGCAGAAACAAAAGAAGACATACTGTGCAAAGCACTTGAAGCAATTAGCTTGTCAAATGATTGGCAATTGACTCAAATGAAAGTAAGCCTGTCAGAAAAATACTAATTGCTTTGCCATGCTTTTTCAGAGACAGAACTGTGACACATTTTTGAATGGAAAACATTGCGGCTCATGTATTTTCTACATTTTAAAGACATATCTGGTAACATTCAGTCTTCTTATGCTACAGTAAATGGAACATTGCTAATTCTCGGTTATTAATAGATTTTAATGTAATGTAATTGAGCATCTTACAAAGCAGTTTATTTGAAATGACAAACTGACATATTTACATGATTATGTATGTATTACAGTTCAGGACTGGACATCTTAATCATGTTTATTACATACCTGACAGGAAGCCAAAGAAAGAGAAAATTACAAAGCTGCTGTATATTAGTTTCCACCAGTACACAGAATTTAGAATGATCTAGACAACATGTGTCTTGAATTTTGAAGACTAAAGGAACTGAAAACACTGAGATCTCTTTATCTTATTCAAATATTGCCTGCTTATGGGCTCTCTGAAAATAGTTAATGGGAATCCTGACAACGTATTCAACAAAAAAAAATAACAATATAATATTGCTTTCTCTTTGTTGCTGGATTGTTTTATGAAAAGCACTGAAGTGCCTCATAAGTACTGATGGAGATAAAATAGCCAAGGAAAAAATGTCTGGAAGCCTAGTACAGCAGTGAATATCTGACATTTTTTCCTCAATATGATAAAATGCCCAGAGGAAAGAAATTAAAACAATGTGAACTTGTGAGCCTGTCAGTCACACCAACAGGCAGATTCTATAATTTAGTAGCCATGGGATATCCAAAGTTAATATTGTCATGGCAGCTCACACATATCTTCAAACCAATCCACTTCTATCCCATACAAGATGAAAAGTGCAAGAGCACCAGATATATCAGTCACAAGGCAAAAAAACAAACCCTGGATGGGATGCAGACCAACTAGTTTGGGAAGAAACAGAAGTAAACACAGGTAGAACATTCAGACTGCTCACAGAAGACTAGGAGTCCAAGGTGTCAATGTTTCCCTTTGCGTTACTGTTTTGCCCTTCTACATATCTTAAAAACTTTAAAATTCACTTGGAAAAATTCAATATTAAAAGGAAAAATGGGAGTTGGCTTCTTAAAAACACTACCAAAGCTCTGCAATACTTATTTTACAGGCTGAACCTTGTAAGTTGTAATTACTCACTATATACTTTCACACAAACAAGTATGCTCAGTACCTTACAGGGACTAGGGCGTAACACAATCTCTAGCCTGTCCTTCTATTTCTGTCCTCAGCCGTGAAGAGCCTGCACTTGAAAATGTTACTCTCACCCTGCCTTCATTTCCTCCACTTCTAGTCTCAGCAGATAAAACATTACAAACAGAAAAAATTTAGATGAGAGCAGACCATTCAACACAACAAAGCTCACTAGCCCTATTCACTTAATTCTTCCAAAATAACATCAAGTCTAGTTTTGAAAGTCACAAAGTCCTTATGTCTGCCACACTACTTGGTAACTTATTCCAACTTATGGTTCTCTGCGTGAAGAAATGCTGTGTACTGTTTGTGCAAAATTTACACTTAATATGTTTCCCTCTGTGACACTGAGCTCTTGATGAACTTATTGAAAGTCTCGATCCACTGTACTATTTCCCGTCATAATTTTAAACACTTCAGTCATGTCACCTCTTAATCTCCTTTTACTTAAACTGAAATGGCTCAGCTCTTTTAATCTTTCCTTATAATTCATATCCTTTAGTCCTGTAATCAGTCTAGTTGCTCTTCCCTGGACTTTTTCTAACCCTTCTATATCTTTTTTGTAGCCTGGAGAGCAAAATGTTACACAGTACATCAGGTGAGGAGTGTTATAAAGCTTAAGCATAGCCGCCTTTGACACGTCATGCTGCAGTATATAACCTAACATTCTGTTAGCCTTCTAAATGACTTCTAAACACTGTGGAAGTTGATTGTGACAAGCTTACGACGATTCCTATACCCTTCAGATAAGCTGTGCTTTCAAGTTTTAGACCTCCCATTGTGTATTCAAACCTAAAATTTTTACTTCCTACATTACATTTACTTACACCACATTTCATCTGCCACAAATCTGCCCAAGCCTCTATGCTGTCAAAGTCCCTCTGTAATTATTAAACGAATTCTAGACCTCCTGCCAATCAACCTAGCTTGGTATCATCTGCAAACTTAATCAGCTTGTTATTTATATTAATATCCAAATCATTTCTATATATTAAAAATGCAGCAGGTCTAGCATTGTCCCCTGAGGGATGCCACTCTTAACTTCACCCAATTTCCTCCAACCATAACCCTCTGCTTCCTGTGTCTGAGCCAATTCTGTACACACTACACCCTGAACTCCCAACTCTTTTAGTTTGATACCCAACTTCTCATGTGGAACCTTATCAAATGCTTTCAGAAAATCTGTATAAATAATATCATATGCATCACTTTGGTCATATCCTTTTGTTGCTTCCTCACAGAATTCTAGCATATCAGTAAAAAACAATCTCCCTTTTCTGAACCCATGCTGACTGTTCAGTAAAACTTCTGTTGTTGCCATGTGTTGCTCAATCTTTTCCTTAATAATTCCTTCTATTAATTTAAGTTGTGAGCCTTGTTAAGCTTACAGGCCTAGAGTATAGTTTCTTGGATCTGCCCAATCACCCTTTTTAATAAAATGGGATAATATTTTCCAGTCCTTCAGAACTTCCTCAGTGCGCAGTAACTTCCTAAAACTATACATCAAGGGTTTATATATGTATTCACCAACCTCCTTAAGGACTTGAGGATAAATATTATCTGTTCTTGGTGATTTGTCATTACATTTTAATTCCCCTTTACTATTCCATATACACTTTACCTCCTCCTTGACTGTTCTTTTACTACTAAAAGACTGTAAGAATCTCTATAAGTCATCTTTGCTGTTATTCCACTCTAACTGCATTTAACTTTCTTAATATCCTTCTTAATGGTTGCCTTCATGCTCTCATATGCCCTACAATTAGCATTAAAGTTATTAGTCTTATAACCCTTAACTTCTTTTTAAACTCTTTATTCACCCACTGTGGACTTTTTTTATTTTCTATTAATTTCATATTTTGAGATGTACTTGTCCTATATTACATTACGCATTTTTTAAACCTGTTCCACTGCTCCTCAGCTGTCTTCACACTTAAAAGCTTATCCCAGTTTATCTCTTTAAGTCTTTGGTGCATCTACTCAAAAATTCCCTTACTGAAGTTTAAAATTTTAGTCTTTGCGTCTGCATTTTACCAAAAACACTGAGAACTGTATTATATTATGGTCAGTTCACCCTAGTGGTCCAGTCACGTCTACACCCTCAGTCCTATCCTGATAATTACAAAATGCTAAATCTAGACAAGCTTTCTCCCTGTGTTGGTGCTTTAACATAATGTGTTAAAAAAACAGTGGTTGATTCTTGTACTCCGCTATATGTAAGGTTAGCCCAGTTTATACTGTGGACACCAGGGGCGTACAGCTCCCCAAACCCAGGACACAACAGACACTGAGACCAAGTCAAGCACACAGCACACCTTTATTAAGCGTGGGAAACATTTTTCCCTCATTTCCTACTTTATACAGTACAGTACATTATGCTCCAATACAAAGTCTCTTTCTTCTTCTTCTTCTTGTTTGTCTGTTCTGTCTCTTGTCCACCTCCACTCCTCCACCTGCAAGCTTTGTCCTTCACTTCCCAACTCTGGCTCCTGGAGTAGTGGTGGCCTTTTATAGGGCATCTGGAATTGCTCCAGGTGCTCGATGACCTTCTTCTGGCAGCACCTCCGGGAGGGGCAGAGGTGCTGCACCAAAGGGCTCAGCAATTGTCCAGGCGCCCCCTGACGGTGGCCACGAGTGTAACATAAGTTTAATATGTCACTGTGCTCTGTGCAAATATATTTTATAAATCTGCCTTTTACTACTCACATGCACAGATGACACAGAGCCAGATTTAGCCCAGGAGTTCACAATATAAGAACTGCTAGGCAAGCAAGTTAGGGACAACTGTGAAATGGCAGTAACACTGAGGGCCATTGTATACGATTTTTGTGTGTCAAATTCAGCATGAAATTGTATCCTTCTTGCCTTGTTTTGAATGGCATGATTCATCTAAGTGGGGGCATGCACATGAAGAAAGAGTATAAAGCCTTGGAACATTGCCCAGCACACCTTTGAAGCCAACGGATGGACGGGAGATAACATTATACGATTCTATAAATCCTTCCAACGCAGCGACGAAAATGGCAGACTCTACACATCGGGCCCCCACTCCTGAACTGGGTTCTTGCCATTGGCTTCCTTCATCTGTTATGCAGTGTAAGCCTTCATTAAAGAAAGCTAAGTTATTTCTCCTATGTGATTTCTTACCACCGTATCACTAAGGGAGGGGTATTGCCTTTTTATATTATATCTATATAGATTTGGGTTATGTAACACCCCACAATTACAAAAGAACTCATTCCAACAAGGGAGCTAACACCCCCTGCTGGATACAACAAGCCCCAACAGGGTTGAGCTTCCACGCTCCAAACCCGTGACCCCGCTGCAAGCCAGGGGGGCTGCTCTCTAGCATTCCAGGGAAGGTAATGCCCTGAATATGCTCTCTCCCCTGGTCCTTCCATTATAGGGGCATCCCAGCTGGGCAAGCTCCTTGGCTGTCTACCACATTTTTCAGGTAGTTAAAGTTACCCATGACTATACTATCCTCCTGTAAACTTGTTTTTTTAATATTAAAAGATGCACATTAAAATTAGTATCTGCATTGGGGGGTCTAAAGCAAATTCCTAAAACAAGACCTCTTTTCCTACTAATTTCCAAGCAAATCCAGACTTCCTCACTAAGATGTGGCTTATCATTCAACTGCAGAGTTGCATTAAAATTTTACTTTACATAAATGTCACCCTCATCCTTTTCTGTTTTGTCTAACAATGTGTATCCCTCTATGTTGAACTCATCCCATCTTTGTTATTTAGCCAGGTTTCTGTTATTGCTATAATATCGCAATTATGCTCAGCTACATACAACTCCAACTCACTTTTTTCATTTTGATACTTCTAGAATTAGGGCAAGCTATTTTTAATGTGTTTCTTATTTTACACTTGCACTTAAACTTTGAGTTAAAATTTATGCTACTATTCATATTTGTTTTAACACCATTTTTCATCTCCTCATGTATAATTCAAAACCTGTCTTGTCCTACACTCCCTGCCCCCATATTCCCAAGTTAAAACAATCCTCAACTAACCTACTCATATGCCTCCCCCTATAAATTTGTGCCCCTCCAGTTCAAATGTAATCTTTTGTGACGGAACATGTCCCATTTGTTCCAAAAGGAGTCTCAATGCCCCAAAAACCTATATGCTTCTGTCCTACACCAAGATTTAAACCACCTGTTACGCCTTGTCAGTTCTGATCCATAGACTGGCACCTAACTCTTTAAAGTTAAACTGTAGAACTGACAGCATGACCTTATGTCTTTCATGTATTTTAATATGGAGAATGACAAATGGATCCACACCTGCTCTGGCCCAGAGCATTTTCATCCTTCCAGGGAGGTCTCCTGCATGTGCACCCGGAAGGCAACATACTATTCAAAACATTCTTGTCACTGCTGCACATATGTGTTTCAATCTACCTAATAATTGAATCTCTCACTATCACATCCTCTGTCTTTCTGAGGACTTATTTTAAGGTGGCCAATTGGAGGTCCTAATGCTTGCCTCAGAGTTTTCAGAGACACCATCCAGCTCTAAAAGGACATGAAAATGGTTTAACACTTGCAATTCAGGGGTTGATTCACCCTTTGCCTTAAACCTATGTCTGACTTTGATTCAGCTATCTTAAAATGGCTGGCCTGAAGTCTCCTATTGTGCCACCTTAGCAGTGCACACTATCTCCATAAAGAACACCTGGGCCAGGTCCGCCAATTCTCTGCTACAAACTCTGATGTAAATAGGAAGTCAACATCATTTTAAAGACCTCTTTGTTGGAGACACACTGCTGCTGTTACCTCAAGTCTTTTTACAATAATTTAATAATACAATGTTGTTTTTCTCCTTTTGCCTTATTTTGGCAAATTAAAAGTGGTTTCCTTAAAATCATGGACCACAACTCTGTATGCACTCTCTTTTGTCATTCTTATAGAACTTTATGAAAGAGAATTATATATATATTTAAATCATTTTTGAGAAAAATCAAAATGTTTGGATAAGGGTAGTTCACTGCACAAAGGAGTGTGTCACTTACCAGCCACAACTGATTTGTTTTTTTGGAATATTACACAAATTGGGATGTAATAATTGAATCAGTGGGCTTTTACTAAATTATAGGTTCATGTTTAGCTTGCTCGATGTTTTCACTAATCTCCTTAAACATTGAAGCCATAAGATTATTCATTATTTAAAGCCAAAAATAATGAAAATCCAAATTCTGACAATTAGAGGATAGATTTAGACAATACAAATTAGAGGTCTTCTGAACAGCATGGACAGAAACAGTGTTAAAAGATATAAAAAAGCTCTTGACCTGGTCTACTGTGAATACTATGTTTGACTAATAGATGAAAAAGAAAGAATCTTCAAGTATTTTTTAGAGCACTTGCTAATTTGACAAATGTGATAGCTCTACAATTATTAGTGATACAGATTATATTAAATCATTTAATGATAAAATAGATAAGATCCCACTTATCTCACAAAGTAGATATTACAGAATCAAATCCCTATCTGCCATTGCATATACCGTCTTAGTAATTTTAATGTTAACTGTAAAATCTAAAATGAAACTTACTACCTGTTCCTTACATTCAGTCCCAACTAGTGAAAAGTTCAATTACTGTTGTGGCAGCATCCATTCTTAACATTGTTAATAGATCATTATTGATTAACCCACTCCCTAAAGCTAGAAAAAATGTTAGTTATTAGACTATTGCTGTGAAAAATCAGAGCTGAATCAAAATATGATTAATAATTAAAAACCTATTTGAAATGCACCTTTTCTTTTAAAAAGGGGCAGATGTGTAACTATTTGAAAAAGTAGTCATCATGTAGCTTCAGTTTTATATACTTTACAATTTATTTGGGAAGTTACAGTTTGTTATTTGCAATGGTCATAGTACAAAAACAGCATTAACTTTTGTTCAATATGAAATATTAATATCTTCTGATGTAGGTAATGTTACTATACAGCTATTTAGACTGCATTGCCACCTCTATTCTACATTATCATTTTAAAAATATCTTTGGGCTGTCAGGCACTGTCTATGTGCACTCAGTTCATATTTATCATATTAATTTCAGTATGTACAGAAATGTGATAACAGTTCTGATTCATTATGTTCTGAAGTTACATATGGTGTCCTGTAAGGCTCAATACTCAGACCATTACTGTTCTTACTTTATATGCTGCCTCTGGGAGATATCGTTAGAAAACATAACATTCATTTTTGTTCATATGCATATGATACTAAGCTATACCTTTTTTTTTTAGACCAAATGATGTTTCTTCAATAGTGCCGTTAAACATTTGTGCCTGTGAGTAGAGTGGAAGAATGATCTTTAAACACCAAAAAAGAGAAGTATCATAAATTAGAAGGAATAACACAAAGTGATAGTCCTTTTTCTTTATAAGTCAACTGATCTACACATGCATTTTAATCAATCAACCTAGGCATTTTCTTTTAGACCATTTTGTCTTTTAATCCACACATTACAATTTGCTTTTCGCCCAACTTAAAAGTAGACAAAAAAGATGTCCTCTAAATATTGAGAATACTAAAAACAAATTCCCACTTTTATTTTTAGTAGTATTGACTACTGTGATCCACAGTTTGAATACACAGGCTATTCAAACTGTTCTGTTTATAGTTTTCAGTTAATTTAAAATGTTGCAAGAATAGTTACTAGAACTAAGTGCAGTACAACCATATACAGTAACTCCTGTTATTCCAGTTAAGTTTAAGACCAATTTCAAAATGCTTCATCTTATAAATAAAGCTTTAACTAACCTAGGCCCTACTTACTTATCCAAGCTAACCATTACCTGCAAACATAAGCTTACAGTTAAATGTTGAGATGCTGGAATGCTAAAGATAGATTTCAAGGATTAAGAAAAATGTGTGAGGTCAGGTTTCAGTTACAGGGTCAGCAATTGCTGTGGAATGATCTGCCTTGCTTGTGAAAGAGATGTCCTATCAGTGTCAGCTTTGAAAATCTAGGCTCAAGACTTTAGTTTTACTTATCCTAACAAGAAATGCTGATTAGCTGTACTTTTTTGTATATCTGTCAGTTAGGCATTTGTAAACTCATACAACCATAGAAATACATACAAACTGTTGACTCTTCTGTATTCTGTTTCTCTGCTTGGTATACTAATGTGACACTTTGTGCCACTGCTATATTGGCAAGGCATTACTTCTACGCATGGGAAAGACACCAGGCATACCTTGAGCCTTAGAATCCTAATATTAAGTTTCCTTGTTAGACTTCTGAGCACAATATGATCTAATACTATAGAATACCCTGGGATTTGGGTGATAGGTTGGACCTTGGTCTTTATCATTGCTTGGTAACTGCAAATTAGAAATGGGGTGATGGAGATGATTTAAGGTGAGGCCTGAGAGCATCATATGATTTGAAAATAAAAATAAGAAAGCAGAAAGCTTCACTTACATGCAAGGTCAAGAAAAGATCTTTGGTACAGTTCTTGTAATTTAACACAAAGGTTTCATTGCTCTCACCACATACCTAAAGTTAATCCAAAACAGTACTTCCTTACCTTAGGACATCATGGAATGTAACATCCCCTCCATTATGTAGTCTTTCCATTTCATAGCACATATGCTTAAATAAGAGCTTATCCTTATCTAGATCAACTTCCAGTCTGCCTCGTAGCAGCCTGAGAAGAAATTTCACTCGGGATGTTGGTATAACACCCTAGAACAATATTAAAAATTACATAAATACCACTGAACATGGATTACTTACTAACATGCTAAAATTAAAGGCTTGGTTAAAAGTTATGCAACGAACATCAATACCAGCTTCTCCTCAGAAAATACGCAGTTATAAAATATAGATTGATATGTAATTGCTTTTAGCAATTTTTCAACAATAAGCCTTTAACAATTTCTGCTTAACATGCTTCTTTCATTTTTGTTTTTAAGCGGTGAAGCCTCAATAATTTATATACCTTTTGAAACTTGAAAATTACAATATAAATTGCCAGCCCACAAATGAACAGATGACAGTTTTCTACCACGCAACGCTCTGTGCTGTATTGTTAGTTATAATCATTTCTAGTAGAAATAAGAATTTCTTTTGAACTTCAAAAGCTGTGACATTTAAACAGCAAGACCCTTGAAGAACTTATACTGTATGTTCAGATGAATGACCAATTATCAAACGTTCATGTAATCTCATTAGGTTACAATATGTAAACATCAACATCTACGTTTTGACAAACTTCAATGTAGATGAGTATGTCATAAAAAGCAAAACTGAAACGCAAGAATTTCTGATCTCATTAAAAAGTTTGATATTCATTTCACATTTTCAAAATTGCAAATGAAGACAAATTAAGTTTTCCATCAAACATTTTTGATTTGTTTCTCAAAATTCAGATTTGCAGGAGCCTGGCTGTCTGAAAATGAAACAATTTATCATAAGGCACACTCATACAAAAATACACACATTTACTAAAACAGGGGCATTTAAGAACACCAGCTAAGCTAAAACACATATCTCACTGTGACTGTAACAGCCAAATCAGAGCTCTTCTTTCTTTTGAAATGTTCTTGCTTTATAGCAATTCCAGTGTGTGTTCACACCAAAGTGTGTCTGTATATTTATTTATTTACTTATCTACCAATTTATGCATTCATGTGTTTAAAGAGCTTCTGCAAAAAGCTAAATTTGCTCCTGGGGACACAAAGTTCTATCTACGGAACTGATCTACGTACACAGCAAACTGATGATTGTGAATGAAAACACTGTCATAATTGGTAAATTGGAGGGCATAAAACACATAAAAACTAATCTATCTATCTATCTATCTATCTATCTATCTATCTATCTATCTATCTATCTATCTATCTATCTATCTATCTATCTATCTATCTATCTATCTATCTATCTATCTATCTATCTATCTATCTATCTATCTATCTATCTATCTATCTATCTATCTATCTATCTATCTATCTATCTATCTATCTATCTAGAAGCTTCAGTACCTTTAAGCAACAACTACATATTGGGCTTCTTGATTTATTGGCTGTCCAGAAAGTATGGGGATGTGTTGAGGTTAATGCTGAATATGAGACTGCTTATGGAAAGGTCATGTTTTCTGTAACATGCTTTTTATAACTTTATCAGACTAATAAAACAAAAAAGAACTTATTACACAAGTTTCATTTATTAGTTAAACATTATGAAACAGAAAAAAAATATTTACACTAGTCAAATTCAGTGCATTTGTTAAAGCTGGTTGAAAGGGTTTGAATAAAAAATTTGTGTTTATATATTATTCCTTCAGAAGCAATTATGTAAGAAGGTTAAAAAAAAAACCCTGAAGACTACAGTTTTATTAATAACATGTAAAACTTGCTGTAATGCATGCTGTTTAGTTTCTTAATTTCTGAAAAATTACATTTTTAGAAAGTTTTTCTTTTTATAGTAAATTCATAGTGAATTTGAACATAAATTCCTTAATAAATAAATTCACTTAAACTACATGTAATTGCTTGTAGAAACAAACAAAAAAAACCCCAAATTAAATAAGGTTATGTTAGACAGTGCTTAAATCTGATTGACGAAAATCTTAAATATATAAGTTTTATATTCAAAGTGATGTTAAAAAATGAATGTCAGGTCCACTAAATGAAAATATTTTACCTCTCTTTTGTCATCCACCATATTCCAAATAATCTGAAAATGCCTCAGATCATTGTAACTAAGCAGCTGATCTTCTTCAGTAGAGTAAAACAATGAGAAGTTCTCCACAATGATTGCTAAAAAAATTAAAATAAACTGTGTATGAGTTTAAGTAAAAATAATTTGACATATAATATTTTTGAATAGCTTTTACTAAATGAATTCACTACACCCGACTTCACTGCTGATTCAGTGTTGGATATTTCTTGCTTTGTCACTCACATCAGCAACTATAACCTAAACAGGGTTAAGGTCAGATCTTACATGTTTGTATTTATTTACTGAATAAATTAATCTTGTGAGTTTCCACTGCAATGTATTTTTTTGGATTTTGATCATGACAATAAGCAGTCTTCCCTGGGTAGATCACATCCTGGTATGGCACCTGCTTGGCATAACAACGTAAAGCCCTACAGATAAGGTTTTGAAGGCAGCACAGAATATTACGGGCACCCAATGGTTTTCTGCTCAGGACATGTACAACACTGGCTGCCTTAGAACAGCAAGCAATATTATTAAAGAGCTCAGCCACCCTAAAAAGCCATTTTCTTACTTCTACCTTATGGCAAATGGTACAAGACCGTCAGCAGTCGCAGCAGTAGATTCAGGGATAGCTTCTACCCAGAAGCCATAAGGTTACTATACAGTCTATCATAACAATTCAAATACTGCAATATAAATAATACTTGCAAGTGCATAGTATATATAATTGTATACATTGTATATTAGTATATTGCATGGTAAGTATACATTTTATTTATTAAATCTTGTTGTATTGTAGGTTTGTTCTGTGGAGGCATGCAAATTTCACTGTACTATGTACACATGACAAAAAACCTGACTTAGATTTTAAACAGATTTAATAAGCATACCATCTTTGCATGTATTTTCTGAACCCTCTGGAATCTGAGTTTATCTTTGCAAGTTTGGACACAAAGCAAGAAACAATGCTGGACAGGGCACCGGTGTATTGCAGGACACACTCATGCCCAAACCCACAGTCACTTACAAAAGGATGGTTTTGTGACCAATTAGCGTAACAGACAGCTCTTTGGCAGATGAGATTAACTGAGTACTCACAAAAAACTGACATTTGCCAGGCCAGAATGCAACCTGTCTGCTGTCTGCCACCATGCTGGTCGCAAATAAAGCTTATTTAAATTATTTATGTAGATTCTCTAAATCGATGGATGGAACATAAACATAGAAGAGGCTCAACATGGTAAAAGTTATAAGAGTGAAGATTTATTTTGACTTTTTATACATTTAATTTAGTTATTTGCTGTTTTGAAACATAAACAGGGCATAGGTGAGGACGTACCAGCATTTACTTCAATCTTATATGTCATACACTTCCAAAAGGGAAAAAAACATTTTACTATTATAACTATATATATATACTATATATTATATATACTATATATTTTAAGTTTGACTTACTTCCAAACCCCAATTAAAATAAAATATGGGTACATTATTAAACCAGTATTCAGTGCTTGATGTGTGACTAGTAAAATCTATAAATCTGTAAGGATTTTGAACACACTGTTCATATTCTAACAATATGAGAAATTTCTTGGAAACCAGAAATATTTAGGCTTATTGTTATAGAGTAATGAGCTAACTTCATTTTATATGTTAGTCCATGATCTAACATTTGTAGATCATGAACACAAAGAACAGAAAACAATCTTGCTGCCCTTATTGTTTGTCTCCCAAAATTTACATTTACTGACGTCTTACATTTACACATACAAACCGATTTTCTTGCCATTATATTTGGATAGCATAGTTATTTTGAGTTTAAGAACATGAGTGAGAGATTAGATTGAGCTTCGCTTGGTGAAATACCCTTCAGCAAAAGAAGAGCAGTAGTTCTTAGTATCCTACCGTATGGTGAAAGAGAGGTTCTGGATCCAGGATACTGGATAACTGAGCTGTTAAGGGAAGGCTTGTTGTGCTTAGGCAGTTGAATATAAGCTGGATGCTTAAGAAAGTAAACCTTTCCAGACAGAAGATGACTCATAGATGAAGAAGTGAGATAGTGGTGATACTAGAGTAATACATGACAACACATACTACCTGGACTCCAGCTCACTTAACAGACTGATAACAGGCTATTCAACCACAGACAACTTAAATCAAAAACTAAGATCACCCAACACATATCACTCAGTTTCGGTCTGAAAAGTATGCCACTGTGGGCACTTTTCTCAAGTAAATTTAAGAATGCTCTCTATTTTTACCAAGACATATGAGAAAATGTGTGTTACACCCAACATTATTGTGAGCAAATTCAATCACTCAACTAAAAATTTCTAGGTCCCTGCTTCATTGATCAGGATTCACAATTAGATTATGTATAATGTGGGCACTTTAGACATTTTGGAAGCTGTGCTTATCATTAGTGAAAATAGTCTATCATTTCCTAAAATATACAGTATATGTCTAGCATTTGGCAGCAAACAAGAGGTTTCAATACTGAAACCAAGCTTATGATCAATCTTTGGGCAGTAATCCATATATTCTGTGTCAAGAACAAGGAGAACACACCAATGACAACTCAACACCTGGAATACATACCAGCTATGCTGCCTTCAAAACAGCTATCAATTTAACATCAGTGTTCTTATGGAATCACAGACTACAAACATGAATGCTTTGACTTTATGTCATCATCTTTTATAGCCTGAGGATTTCTAAAGTATGTCTCTACAGTGCAAAAACAGGTGTTGGAAGTCCCTCTATCTAGATTAAGCTGGATGGAGAAAGTATCTGTAAGAATTACTGTGTAGGCTGAAACTAAATGGTATAATAAAGTTTAAAAGTGGGAGCAATACAGTAGCACGTGATGACCCATATGAGTTCTTTACTAACACATTATTTCACACTTTGAGGACTTTGAGTCTATGCCATTCCTCCCTTCAAATACACAGATCATTTCATGGAAGGTCATCATTTAATTATTATGAAAAAAAAATTGTGATAAATAGCTGGGGTTTTTGTTAAATGATCTTTATTGCTAATAAGAAACCCCAAATGCAACATTTTATCTGCTTACCTACAAGTAAGTTGAGCATTATGTAAGCAATGATAACATAAAAGGAGCAAAAGTACATGAGTGCTCCAGCATAATTTCCACAGTCTGTCTCCCAGTATCGGTGGTTGTCAGGGGTACAGAAAGGGGGCTGAACCTAAAACAGATAGAACACAAAAGAAAAAATTTGCAATTAGTATGACAGTCACGTGAATGGATTTTTTATAATAACTTTTTTTTTTACTAATAATCTCTTTAAAAAACTGCACAGAGAAGTGACATATGGTAATATTTTTGTTATATTAGCAAAAATGTAAAAAGTACCAAATGTATGAGCAACGTTTCTTTGAAAAATAAATTCTTAAATGCTGACACTTTGGATAATAAAATGTCAGCATTATCATTATTTCTCTCTATTATAAAAAAAAAAATCTTGGGACGAGACAAAACTTTTGAACAGAGATCTTTTGGAGAGAGACAGATACTTTCACTTCCTGCGAGATGGTCAAGTCACGTCATACTTACAACCTTTGGGAGCAAGTCCCATGAGACAGTGACTTTTGCAAGTCACTCTCTACTTACAACCATTTTCAAATAAAACCACGGTCATCTAACCTCTCAGTTGTTGGAATGCTTTTGGCAGACACACTTCCTGTGCTCTCAGCTCTTAAAAATTTTATACATTCTAGATGACATGTGAACGACTAAGCAAAGAAGAAAGTGCAGTGCGTCGAAAAGAGACCCAAAAGTGTTGGAGAGAAAAGAATGCAAAAAAGAAAGCAAAAAACAACAAAAATAATCTATGTGCAAATTCTGAAAATAAGGAAAGTAATTTGTGCCAAGAGATATAACCATACCCGGGGCCGGAAAAAGACAAAGTAGAACATCGTAAAGAATTCAAAAACGTTGGCGCAATACACATGCTTAGAGATGCTTAGAGATAATGGAAGTAGAAAAAGTGAAAAAGTGAAAAGAGATCAAATAGTGTTTGAGGATGTCTGGGGGAGAAGAGAGACAAGGCAGTGAGACCAAAGGACAGCTGCTGTACAGGCTTTTAAATGTTTGAAATGCAGCAAGCCAGCAGCTGATCGAGCAAAGAGGAGGTAAAAAAACAACTTCTAGAAAGTTGATTCTGTTCATCTGGACATAGTTATTTTCCAAGGGAGATATGTTGCATCACTCATCCAAGTAACTTCCTCAGTCTAAGTTGACTGCAGGTTTCTCCAATCTTATAAACAGTACCTTTCCATAATGACCGAAACTAGCACCATTGACTAACAATGGGCCGTGTGATCAATGATATGCAAATGATATGTCCAGATGAACTGAATCAACTTTCTAGAATTTCCTTACCTGGATTATTGAGCATGCATTGAGATAAAAAAAAACTGTTTCTGTTTCCCATTGTATCGAGACTGCGTCTCCTAAGGGGTGTGTTCAGCCCCCCAGTCCACAACGGCGGGTTGGTGAGCGAAGCAAGCAGGGGGTGAAGTCCCCTAGTTTTTATGAAATTAATCAGCAGCATATAATCTAACATGGTTTAACAATAAAATTTTACAGTCATAGCATTCTAGAAACACATTGTGAAATTCATGATTATGTAAGAGTTGTGTATTCTATTGGAAGATATCTTGCAATACTTGGAATATTTACTAAAAGTGGTAAGGTGTCAAATTTATATGCAACAATAAAATAACAGAAAACATGACAATTAGTACTTTCCATCAAATAAATCCATACAACCTCCAAAAATATAATAGTAAATTGCAAAAAATATATAGTTTAGTAGATAGATAGATAGATAGATAGATAGATAGATAGATAGATAGATAGATAGATAGATAGATAGATAGATAGATAGATAGATAGATAGATAGATAGATACTTTATTAATCCCAACGGGAAATTCACATTACACACCAGTAGAGACCAATTCAATTAGATGTTAGGCTAAACTAACTATTTGGAATAGAATCCAACTGGCTTATGTTAACCAGACATTGATTTTGCTAATTATAAAGAACTGCCAACCTTCAGATGTTCATTTTCTACAGGAATTTTGATTGGTGCTATAAGCTGGGTTCATTTCCTTAACCTGCTTATTCCAGGACCAGAGATCAGCTCACTATAAAGTTTCAATAGAATTGCACAATATAATTAACATTATGTCAACTAAAAAGATAATTAATTATAACTCATCAATGTAAGTTATAAAGCCAAATCTTGAAAAATAAGAGAATGGCAAGAAAGAGATGACTGACAACTGAATTATAGTTGAACTAAAATTAAGCAATACATGATAAAAAATGAGTAAGGAGTGGAGGTGTGAGGGTGTGGACTACGGACTAAAGATACTCCAGCATATTCACTCTGTGGAAAGGCCATTTAGTATACAGTATAGCGTTTAAGAAGAACTTAAAATGTTAGCCTACTTTAGACTCCATTTTGTCAGCATTATTACCAAAATAAGCCACCACTGCAGTTAACTTTAATATGTAAAGTATAGCCTTGCTCATACATTCCACTTGCCCCTATTTACAGTTTAATACCAGCAAGTAATTGTGGTTGGATAAAGAAGGCACCCATTTTAATTATGCCTATAAAAATAGCTTAGAAGAGTTGAAAATAGTGTTGCTTCTATTAACAGTGACATTTTTTCTTCAGCAAATTCTGAAAGGTGTGAAAAAGTACAAAGTGAAAAACAATACAACACGAAGAACTATCAAACCCCGAAGTCATATACTGGATCTGAGAGTCACAAAAAGTTGCACAAATTGAAACAGCAAATATGTAGGTGCATGAGGATATCAAAGCTTTTTTAGAGAAACAGTCTGTTTAAGAAACAGGTACTGTAAGTGAAATAAATCATGGTTTTCTTCTTCTTTACTTAAAAAACCCCAAATGTTGAACAAATGTCAGCAACAGATTTAGGTGCAGTTTACTAGGCTAGAAAAGGTTCATGGAAGAATTCACTGGAGAACTGAAAAGGTTTTATACTATATGTTGGAGTCCGATCAAAGTGTCACACTCTACTACATAATTGTGAAAACAAGTGAAAAAACATAGAGTTTAAATTTGTAAAATAGGGGGAAAAAGAAAAAAAATATATATACCGTTCAGCCACAACAATTAAACTACCTGCTACTGTGTAGGTCTCCCTCTGTTCACAACACCTTTGAAGGTGTCCTGTGGTAAATGACACCAAGAACAGGTCCTTTAAGTCCTATAAGTTGCGCGGTGGGACCTCCATGCATTGGACTTGTTTTTCTAGCTCTTCCAACAGATGCACAATTGAATTCAGATCTTGAGAATTTAGAGGCCATACTCGTGACCGTTCACATGATCTAAAAGAAAATAAGATTCAGCAAACCAGGCCACCTTCTTCCACCATTCCATGGTACAATTTTGACACGTGGTGATGCTTTCAGTGATTTTCAGGGGTCAACATGGGAACTCTAACCAATCTGTGGCTACACAGCCCCATACACAGCAAGCTGTTATGGTGTGTTCTGACATCTTTTAGATCTTCTGTGGGATTAGACCAGACGGGCTAACCTTTTCTCTCCACATACATTAATGAGCCTTGGACACCAATGACCCTGTTACCGTTTCACTGGTTGACCTTCCTTGGACCACTTTTAGTGGATACTAACCATTGCATACTGGGAAATCTCCACAAGATTAGCCATTTTGGTGATGCTCTGACCCCAGTAGTATAGCCATCACAGTTTGGGCCTTGTCAAAGTTGCTTAGATCCTTAAGCTTGCTCGTTTTCCTGATTCCAACACATAACTTTCAAGAACTGACTGTTCATTTGCTGCCTAATATATCCCACCCCTGGACAGGTGCCATTGTAACAAGATGATATTATTCACTTCACCTGTCAGTGGTTTTAATACTATGGCTGATCTATGTTTATATATGTCAGAGGGCAAATGTCACTGTGTCAACACAGGGAATAAACAGAGATTTAGAGTAAACCAAATGAAATTCAAAAAGTAAGCTGACCAAATATTTATAGAGTTTCAAAATAGTTTAGCCAGTCAAAGGAATCCTCTTTGAATGTAGGTGAGAGTAGCTGCAGCTGGTTGTCAGTAACTCAGTCCTTTTCTTCAGAGGTAATCTTGTGTGCCACTGAAAATTTAACAAAATGGGGAAAAGCTCATTTTGTCCTAGAAAGGCCTTTAGCTCACCGGTTTAGTACAATTCTTTATCAGGGCAGTCGGTGCAACATCAACTGTTTGATGCCCAGTGGAGCCATAAGAGAAAGATCTTTTTTACAATATTCTTAACAGAGTTAGTTATGTTTGCTTACATTCTCCTTTACATTAAAAAGGCTTGTAAATCTTTCTTTGAATGAAACATTTATTTGGTCAATCTTTCTTTAATAATTTGTGCTTTTAATTTTATATATTCAGTGGTGCTACATGTTATATAGTAACCATTATGTATTATGTTTTAGCACAATGTAAAAAAAAACTGTGTACAATACCACAACACTGTTTCAGGAGCAAAAGCAGCTCTTATCAGCCATGAGGTGATTAAAAATTAAGGCACACATCAAGGTTATCAGCATGGCATGAAAACAGTGGCCAAGTCAATGCAAACTGATGCATTGATTAGCACCTACAAGCAGTTAGCTCCTGACAAGTATGAAGTAGACATTAGGAAGTAGGGGGTCTTGGACACTTTGCAAATAATACATTTTAAAGGTTTAATTACACGACAGAACATTGATTTCACACTAAATTCTCCCTGTGCGATATTATCATTAATTACATTCATCTTGACATAAATTAATCAATCAATTAGTACTTTAATTACAAAAGTGAATAATACTAGTAAATAAAGACATTGTACTCCATCAATGAATCCATGTTTGACATAATTCCTGTTCAGAGCACTCAGCATAACAAAATATGGGAGATGGGAGGGCCAATGCAGTGGACTGACAATATGGATAGCCAGACAACCACTGAAACTGCAACTTTCCGTTGATACTTGTTACAAAAAGGTCATATTTCTTCTCTTGATATGGGATTTCCTAATGTATTATCTTTCTTCTTTTAATGTATATATATATATAAAAATGTATATAGTTATATGAGGTATGACAATTTAATTTCTGGAATGCACCTTTAAAAAATATACATGTGGAACTGCACACTAGTGGCTACAGTTGCCTTCAGAGTACTCCCCTTGTGCATCTATACACTGACTTAAACAGTGTTCCCATTTCTGGAAGCAGGTCTGGAACTCATTTTCAATATTATCGTCCGCTGTTGTTTTTGGCTGTTTGCTTCTGGGGTCATCCGTCACATCATCTCGCCCATCTTTGAACCTCTTATGCCACTCAAACACACTCGACTTTTTCATAATATATTCACTATATGCCACTTGAAACAGTTGTAACGTTTCAGTAGCGCATTTGCCATTTTCACACAACAATTAATATTAATACTCGTACGTTGCTCTAAATTTTGATCACCCATTTTTACGCCAAAGGTTACATGCAGATATCTATTACCTTCCCAATAGCTAACTAACAACTGCCTCTATCAGCTTACAATTTATGTACATATTAGTTCAAACACGTTCAAACATGTGATTTCGATCCAATTACGCGACCATTCCAGGAATTAAACTGTCACACCTTGTATATGTATAAAAAAATTCTATATTTAATTTTTCTTTTAATTATATATTTTTCTTTTACTGCGGTGGGTTGGCACCCTGCCCTGGATTGGTTCCCTGCCTTGTGCCCTGTGTTGGCTGGGATTGGCTCCAGCAGACCCCCGTGACCCTGTGTTCGGATTCAGCGGGTTGGAAAATGGATGGATGGATGGATGGATTTTTCTTTTAATCATATATCTGTCTTATGTAAAGTGTGCATTATTTATTTTTGTATACTATTTATGCATTATTTTTCTTTGTGTGTAATTCCTTCTTTGACATCTTATAAAGCCCTTTGACCAACACTGTTTGTATGAAAAGGTACTAGAGAAATAAATGTTGTTATTATTTGGCTGTTGGAAAAGGACACATTTCTGATTATTTGTATTTTGTAGTAAAACATATTAAGGGTGTTCTGTTAGAAGTATTATTTAGCTATGCTGATTCTTCTTTACATCTTGATGGTTCAAATGTGGACAATGCATCCTGTCTTCAAGTTTTTGTGGGTTTTGACAAGCATTCTGGTTTACCTGCACATCTTGTCGCTGTATTATTCTGGAGTGAGCGAATGTACCCTGCAATGGTATCAAGGCCAAAGATAAGGTAGGGCACTGTAAACAGTACAGAACATTACTGGGCTTCTCTGTGCTATAACTGGCAACAGTCTAATTCTGCATATCATCCAGGTCTATCAATCAGAAAAAAAACACATTTTAAAAAAGTTTAAGTCTTAATGTCTGATTGAGTGAGTGAAGCAAAGTGGTTTATGAGAGACTCAGCAAGAATCATTTGCATAGTCAAACTGTTAGTGATTGCTGAAGTGTGAAGATACACAGATACTTGATTTAAAAACCAACTCCCTATGCACTTCCTATGTTATCCACCTGGCCTTTTTAAATTCCCATCCTGAGCAAGAATTTTAGAACCAGCACTTATTGTAATATCTGATTCTGCCAGGATAGGGCTGGGCCCTTAGTGATTCTATAACATACTGTATAAACCAAAAAGCCTGCTAAAACTTTCAAAGTCAGTGCCCTACAATGAATGGTGTAAAGCTTTTTCAGAACCTGGCAAAAAGTTAATTGATTCTCTGCAAAAATGGCCTGCTGGGCTTCTGACTTGTTTTTTTATTTTTCATTTGATTTTTTGAAATACATGAGAACCTGTCTCATAATGGGCTTTTTCTTCAAATTGCTCACTGAGTTACATTGTTGATTCTGATGTATTCAACTTTCAGATATTAATATTTAGGAAAGATGTATTGACTGTGTTGTTTTGATTTTTGTAAATTTTTGTAAAACAAAAATTCTGAATCTGGGCTTTTTACTGTAGCAAATACTCACTAGACAGCACTTTGTAAACTGTCACTACTGTTTTTGGAAAGTTTCTACCTTGGTATGTTTATGATACTCCATCAACTGTAACTTCATAACTGTAACTATAATTCATATTGTAGTTATCTATGCAAAATACACATTTTTGAAATTAGTTAAAATATGCTGATGATTTTCAGTGCAATTAACAGATAAATTAGATTACACAGCTATCTTCAGACCACTGATTGTTCACTGATCTTATGGCCAGGGGGAAAAAGCTGTCCCTGAAGTGGAAGGACTCTCTGGTAGCACAAACAAGAAGGCAGAAGTGGAAACAGGGGAAGTGCTGGATGGGTGGCAACAGAGAAGATGAATTCAGCTCTTCTCAGACTTCTGCTGGAGCAGATGGTATTAAACTGTGGAAGATGAGCCTCATTCATCTTAGGAGCAGTACAGACAGTCTTTTGGAAATGTATGCACTCTTGGTAAGTCAGGTTGCCATACCACACCATGACACATCCAGTCAGGACACTTTCAATAGTTCAGCAGCACACACTCAACAGAATTTTGGTTTCTACCTCAAAGGTCTTTAGCCACTTCAGCAAATAGGGCCTTTGCTGAGCACTTCTGAGGATGCAGGTGGTGTTGACAGACAGTCAGTGATCCAGACACCCAGAAACCTAAAGCTGCTAAATGACTGAAGGGGGGAACTGTTGATGTGGAATGCAAGGTGATTGCCTTTTCTCTTTCTGAAGTCAACAATGGCCTCCTTTGTTTTGGCAAAGTTAGGTAGAATTTGTTGTCATGGCTCTGTACAGTCAGGTCTTTTACCTCCCTCCTGTAGGTAGCCTCATTATCATCGCTGATGAGGCCAGTGATGGCAGTATCATCTGCAAACTCAGTAATGCTAGTGCCCTTGTGCTTTGCTACATAGTTATAGGTGAAAAGGTTGTACAGCAGTGGACTGAGGCTGCAGCCTTGCAAAAAGTCGATGTTAGTGAACAGCGTGGAGGAGTTGGCAGTCCTCACTGACTGGGGTCTATTTGTCAGTAAGTCATACACCCATCCACAACTGGAGCTTCTCACTCAAGGTCTCTAATCATCACCACTAGGCTGGTGGGCAAAATGGTGTTAAAGGCAGAGCTATAGCCAATGAACAAGCATCCTGGCATACATGTTTTACCTTTCCAGATGTTCAAGACCAATATGCAGGTCGAGGTAGGTGGCATCATCTACATATCTGCTATGTTGGTATGAAAAATGTAGGGCATCTAGTGTAGCAGGGATGTTGTGGTTAATGACCAGTTTCTCCAGACATCATCATGGAGGTTAACACAATGACCCGATTGTTGTTCAGGCAGGAAAACAGCAAATTTCTTTGGCACAGGCATAACTGTGGTTTTCTTATAACACTACTGTGCACCAGATGCTACCCTGTCAACCTTTATATACAGTGCATGGCATATTTTTTATTATTAAATGTTTTATAACCACAAAGATCTTCTCTCAGTTAGAAAAAGAAAAACTATGATTTCTTCTCTACCCATTTTGCTTCATATTTAAAGAGGCAGGATTGATGTTATCTTTTACAATTGGTCTTCAGTATAGGAAACAAGGAGCAAATTGCTAGAATACAACCAGACATACTTGTTAATTCCAGAAATTGCCCACAATGTAGGTAGCACATTAAATTTCTTTCCTTACTAGATTTTAAAATAAAAAAACATATAAATGAATAGATAATATAACTTATTCCGATCATAATTAAATAATTTATGACAAAGAAAAGTGCTGATGCTTGATTCAAAAGCAGTATTGCAGTGACAGGTATGGTGGGATAGGTTTGGATGTGAAATGAGCTTCTGTGGACATGGACATGTTTTTATGTAAGCAGTACAAGCAGCAGATTTACACATGGCTTAGATGGCTTAGCAACACTGCCCCGATATATTTTATGAAGGGCCTTTATGTCGAAGAGAGTGTGCTTCACTTTCAAATCAACATTTAAGATATAATTTTTTTCTTTTTTGTTTTCAAGAACTTCTATATTCCCCTTTAATTATATCTAAAGTAACATTACAGCCCTTCATTGTGCTACAGTTTTTAAAATTTTGGTGTCAGTTTTCACAATGCATTATGCTTTATGCTTGATGTCAGTTGTTTCCAATCTTTTCCTAGCACTACCAGTGCTGCATTCCTGTTTCTGTTCAAGGTATGGATTCATGATGTCAGTTTTATACTGTAATCGTGTTTGTTCTAAAAAGTATGAAAGAAAGGCTGGGTTTTTTTTGGTCAATGAAATTGACATCAGTCAACAGAAATCAAAGCTTTTAATGAAGATGTAAATGCCAGAAGAAAAAAACAAACAATAAATTTGCAAGGATTTCCATGTGCATGCCTAATATTAATACAGTGAGTAACATATAGCCCACAATCCCAGTGCTTTACTGGAAACATTTTGCAGACATACCCCACTGAAGCTCCGAGGAAATAGCCACAAACCTTACTGTTGTTTATCAAGCCACATTATCAAGCCAAATTTGAGATTTTCACTATGTGCATTTTATTAGTGATCCAATATTGCCCTCTAATGGCAATATTCCAACAATGCATAGTTATTGAAAGAACTCTTTATAAAAATAAAGCAATGAAGGAGCACTTCTAAGCAGTTATGACATGTAGTTTAAGAAATGTTATGATTTTACTCAATGCTTGCCATTTCTGACTGGTCCTCCTGCATTTTTTATAAGGTGAGAAGAAAGCTTAAATATGAATTGTTGAAACAGTACTTACAGGCTTTGCTCCTCTGTACTCTAAGCTGAATTAATCAGGTTTGGGACTGAATGGATGGATTATCATTGAATGTTTGGCTAATCAGTATTCATTATGACTTTTTTTTGGAGCACAGGCAGGCTAAGTGACTTACTCAGTGTCAGGTTCAGTGGTGGGAAACCAAATGGAAAATTTGTGGCATTGGGCACAACAACACACTGCCTGCCTACTACACCAACTGTCTTAAAAAATACTTTACTGGGCAATAATGAAACAAAGAAACATTAAATTTCCAATAACACTTTGGAACAAGGGATACTTGCTATAGTACAACTAACACTTACTAATTGGTATGTAACACAGAGTCTTTTGATTGATGAATACACCATGGGACTCCCATATTCTAAAGTGCCATCTGTGCCCAGTCTTATAAAGATTCAACTAAGCATTTGTTAAAGACTTATTGCATACCAAACAAGCAAACAAATCCTTCTAGGTAGCCATAAATATAAAGTGTTAATAAAATTAGGGGCAATCTTCTTCTTGATATAGTGTTTTCAGGCAAAGGCAGAATCTGTTGGTACTTGATCATTGAGGAGTTAGGAACATAATCCGAAACTCTACTACAAACCTTCTTTAATGCTGAACAGAGCAGAACTACAGATCTGTTTATTAACCCAGACCCTTCCATATGACAACTGCTAGCCAACCATTAACAGTGATGATGTCATAACAGTGATTGAAGTGTCAGTAATTTTTACCATACTTTGTTGGTTTCCCACCCACCAACAATTGCCCCCTGTGGCAGAAGTCCTCAGCCAGCTATGTCATTTGTGTGTTTGAGCTGTGGTGAGATCTTAGTTAGGGGGACAGGGTTTGACGCCAGGTTAAGGACAATCATCAACAGTTTCAAAGGGTGAACCTAATGTCAGTTACAATATTTTGTTCTTTCTCTAAATTCATGCAGTGACATTCTAGCTTTTGTTCATTGCTCCAGCTTTTGGCTAATTAAATTCATTTGGATTCATTTTTTAATTTGACTAGACAAAAAACAAGCAATCCTAATGACCTAAGCTATATATATAAATGGAAGATTGGCTGTACTACTCTTCGAATGAGATATTAAAAATCTGAAGCATTTAAAATATTGTACTTTGAGTGTGAATATCAAAAATAAAGGCATTATACACTTACCATACAATCATGCATGATCTTGTTCCAGTCTTCCCCGGTAACAATCCTGAATAGAACTGTTATGGCTTTCCCAGCAGTTGAGAAGTTTGCATGTCTGAAATTATTAATAAAAAATGAGAAAAGAAACACTTCAGATGTAATGCAATTTGCAGAAATAGTTAACATGTTGCTTATTCTATGATAGAGATGAATGTATTCTGTGATTTACAATACAAGTTTTAGCTTTTCCAAGTTTTGGTGAATATATGCTGCAAAACATTGTATTGTTTTTTTTGCAGACTTTCTTGACAGTGTTCAAGTAAAACTGTCTACACTTACACAGGTTTCAAAGGCAACTCCTGTCAAAGCCATATGTTGCAGGTTCATTGAATTTAGTCTTGTGACATTTGGCTGTCAAGGCTGCTTAAAGTAACATGTGCCTACCTGTTAATATTTTCTCCGTACTTCACAGTGCCAAACAATACTACACCAGCAAAGGCATAGCAGAGGAGCAAAAGAAACATCCCCACGATGATGAAGAAACTTTTGTACATACTGACAACCACAGTGAGCAGCAACATTTTAAGTGTCACCTGTAGAATGAAAGATAAACACATACAATAAGATGCCATCAAAACTGCAGTGTAAAGTTCACGGCTAAAATGATGCTTATTACACCAACAAATACATGAATGGATTAAGCAGTGTGTGTTTTATCTAGCATCTTTTACACTGACGAAAATGATAGAACCAAATACAATGCAGAATAATGAAGAATACTGCATTGATTCATTCATTTTATGCTGTCTATAGGTCAAAAATAAGCAGCAACATGCGTACACAAAATGCTAATCCTTCCTAGTGCAGAAATAGTTTTTACATTTATTCTATTACCTGTCTTCGACACATAAAGTGGCAGTATTTTAGATTTTGCTATCCCCCAACTAAAGATACATCTTTGAATAAATGGCATCAAAAGGAAAAATAATGTCATGTGTGTATACTGTAAGCAGTTGCACAGAGCTTCATTCTTGTGCACACATGACATGTTGCTCTTATGGGGGTAGTTTATCTTTTTATACAACCTTTTCAACTTTAGTGAAATTGGACTTTAATATCCCTGTGTAATAAAGAATACAAACTTTTTCTTCATTCTCTGACATCATGTTCTTCACCATCCAAGGAAAGTGAGCTTCCTAAAAGCTTACACAGCTGTCATTAAAAAGGTTACAGCTAAGTTACACCACATTTATTTGGAGTGACTTACAGTATTGTATATTCTGTTACAAACAGCACCACTGTATGCCATTCAAAACTTAAAATGTCAAAACTCTCTACTTACATCCAGTAACAAATGATAGTTTTATTAAACTAAATACGCAGAATAAGAAACAGTGATGACAAAACACAATGTAGTACAGGAGATCTAAATAGGCCTATTTATTCCTCTGGACCAGGTTATGGAACTTTGGGTTTACCTTAACTGTTCAATATTTACATATTATTTGTTTACCATGTCGGTACCTTTCTGAAGGTGAGTTCTTAACTTGCATTTAGCTGTAGTAGCAGTAACAGTAATACTGTCACATGTGCAGCTTCTTGTGACCTTGAATTGGATTAGGTATGTTCAATTGATGAATGGATTCTATTGTATTTTAAAATTTGTGCTCTTTATTACAGAAAGAATTGGCCTGGCAATGTTCTAAATTGGTAGCAGTACTACTTAATTTGCTTATAACTCCCAGCAGCCCTGGTAGTATTACACCACTGGGTCACTTCAGAGTGTGCAGAGGTTGCTGGGAAGAATGATAATTAAGCAATCTCTTTAAAAGGGAGCTAAAAAGATTCTGAGGAGATCGTGATCATCTGTGTTTATTATTTCTATGCTTGTCATCCCACATCTGGATTACAACCACCACTGGATTACAGTTTCATTCTGGATTTATGTACCTGTCCTGTGCCTACTTGTTCATGTGATGCTGTCTTGGTTGGATACATCTTTGGCTGGGAAGCGTTCCTAATCATGCAAAATCTTCACGCAACAACTGGAACCTGGTAGGACAAAACTTTACAGTTCATTCCAAGGGCTGTTCGCAGGAGGTTTGCATTCCACACACCAACATCATCTGCACCTGCTGTACTGAGCTTTGTTTGGACTTAACTTTTAGTGTTAACTGTTTACTTTGTAGTGCCTAGTGTTTCATTCGGTTTCATTTGTGCAGTGTTTGTAAAAAATTATCATCAGTAGGGAATTGGGAAGGTCTTTTGCATACACGTTGTTTAATAATTGTTTTTTGCCTTCTTTATTTGCTTAATATATACTTTATTATTGATTCATTGAGCCTTTTTATAAGTGTCTCCGTGCGTGAGTGTGTGCGTGCTGAATCAAGGCAGGGTGTGTTTCTGGGTTCCCTGTAATAAAATAAATGAATCACCGTCTTTGGATGCTGTGAATCTTAGCATCCTCATGACCGCTACAAGTTTACCTTTGGGTTGTGTATTCATGTGCCAAGTGCACTTTCTAGATTAGCGATGAAGCCCGAAAACTAGAGCTCATTATTGTCTTTTTTTCAATTATGTGTTTGGACTTCTAATTCAAGCTTTTCCCAGTCCACGGATATAAAGAATAAACCAACCAAGAGTTATGAAAAGTTCATTATCATTTACTCCCATAAAACATCAAAAAAGTAGATCAATATCAGCAATACATTGAACAGAAGACTTTACTCTGATTAGAACAGGATTGAGCAACATTTTGATCTTCGCCCACTGCTAAGAAGTACCACCTGATGGAGCTAATTTTGAAAATACTACAAAGGAAACCTTAAGGTGTACACCTTCCTGTTTGTGGGAAAAAGCCAGCAGAATGTTGCTTCTGTTTCAAAGAAGCAAGTTCCTAGTGCAGAAAAACTGTTATACAGAAAATGGCTTCTTCAATTTGTTTGCCATCCCAGCGCTGTCCAGTGAACTCCTGGCTTTGTTGTGAGGGCGATAATACTACAATGCCCCAGAGTCTTATGTTCGAGTATATGGTGTTCTTTCTGCGTTGAGCCTCGTAAACGTTATCACCTCAGTGCTGTTTGATGTTAAACTTCTTGGGCTCCTGTGTACTTTCTATTTAGATAGTTCATAGCCAATACGTATATACACTATCTGTCAAAAGATTTAGAACACCTCAGTTTTTCAGTTTTTTCTTCAAATGTAATCAGTTGAAATGCAATGAATGACCTAAAATGGTGAAAATGTAAGCAGTAATCTGCCAGAGGTTTAAATTTAAAGTTTAGGTTAGCAAAAACTGAAAAAAGGGAATATCAGAATATACAAACAATCCTTCTTCAGGGAAAAACTAATAGATTACACCCTAGAGATGATCTGCAGCAATTAAAGTAAATTAAGCCTTGCAAGTTGAAGGAAACAATTTGCACAGGTGTCCCACCTTCTGTTGATTACATAAAACCCTGTCTGTCTGTCTTAAAGCAGAATTTGAGAAGACTGTGTTACTATACACTCTAAAGACTACTTGGACAATATTCCAGTGACAATGGCAAGAAAATCACAATTAACAAATGAAATGAGACAGAGCATTATTACCCTTAGAAGTGAAGGCCTTTCATTTAGAGAAATTGCAAAAACAAAATCAAAGTGTCAGTGAGTATGGTTTCCTACACAATCCAAAGGCAGTTGGAAACTGAAAGAACAGCTTCAAGCACAGCTTAACAGTGGTGAAAAAAAAGCAAGTCTTAGTTTCTACTGTGAATAGAAGACTTTATGCTGCAGGTTTTAAAGGAAAAAAATAGGGCTTTGAAATACTGTGCCGTGGACTACTGCAGACTGAAAGTCTCCACTTTACAGTAGAAATTAAGGTAGTTAGAGAGGTAGAGCAGTCAGTGGCAACACGAGAAATGGTGCTTCACTGATTGGTTACTCCCACTAAACAGTCTGGAGGAGCAGGTGTGATTGAGGGCTCCAGGGATGCCACTGCACTGACGGATAGGTGGTAGGACGATGGAGGTCCAGATCCGAGCATCCAATAAGATGGTGGTCAGGACCCAAAGAGACACTGCAACTGTAGGCCTCTCAAGAACTGCAGGGTAAGCTAGAGAGATGGAGGGAAAAAGATGCACTGGGCTGGTAGGCAAAGCAAGAAAAGGAAACCCAATATCTACCTGGTTTTATTCTTGTTTTTAATGGTTGAAAGAACTTGGTTTTAATCTCCATGACTGCACTGATTTCGAAGAGGATTATTTATTTATTTATCGATTGAGACTGCACTGCACTATGTTTTGGAACACTGTTGATTAGGATAAAAGCAATATGCACACTGTTTGCATCAAATCCTTGTTGCTATGCGCCCTCATTACCCAGTCCCTCTTTGTCTCATGACTATTGTTGTCCAGAGTTCAAAGAGGAAGTGCCAGCTGTGGGCAACCTAGGCATCACAAACAAATATTATTAGTTATGCAAGTTAATGCTAAAGTTAGAGGTATCACACATAAAGGAATATTCTTGTATGTCCCCACTAAGAAGTTTCATGTAAAAAATGGCAGTATTAAGAAATATCAATAATCAGATATAAATCAAGGGGAGGATGAAATTCATTAAGAAGAATTTATAAGTAATTTGTGGTGTCATATGGACTAGCCAATGTGCCTGTCATTTTTCATTCTTATATAAATTAAATTTTTAGAGATGTTTTATTGTATATAGCAGTGTTTCCCAACATTTGATCTCTGCTTTTAAACTCTTTGTAACAAAAAAAAATCCCAAGGCACATCACTATTCTTCTAACCACAAACACATTATACCTTATACACGTGCTGAATTGTCCGAAGAAGCACGTAAAACAACACCTCCAAGATCAGCGTTTGCAGACACGGAACTTAGTGAGCACTTTGTTGGCATCTCCCACCTGCTTCATCCCTTTGCCCAACCTGTTCTGCCACAGAAGAAACTTGTATGGCCACTATCCACTGGCATTGTGAGACTCGCTGGTAATTAACACATCCAGGCTGATGGATTCTAGCAGCCCGGAGACGCGTCCAAAGTGCTCCAAGTGCTGTGTGCAATCGTCTGCTTCTCCGGCTAGTCTTGTCCTCCTTAGGCAGGTCTCAACCACCTGAGGAGCTGGTTCCCCTCAGGTAGCTGGTTCCCCTCAGGTTCAGACCCGGGTGGGCTACACTATTATTTCCACAGCACACCTGGGAAGCACTCACAGCACACTGGTTGAAAAACACTGGTGTATAGATTAGATAGTAATTTTTAAAAGATTTTGGCTCAAATGTCCAACATGCACTAGCAGGTTTTTAACCCAACTTTGGAAGAACCATCTTATTTTTAAACTAGACAAAAATGTGAATTGCATAAGTCCTGAAATCTCTAGGACTGGCCATAAGCATGAACCAGTTGAAAGTAAGAGTTATTTTAAACCAACAAAAAAACAAGTCTATTAAACATTTCCAACAATTTATTGTGTTTGTTAATGTTAATGCCATTTAATCAATTTTAGTTCTGTGATTATGTAGAGTGTACCAGTATAAAAACTTTTTAAAACATAAACCAGGACTACTTGTCTCACAAGATCAGTCTTGAACAGCTGACTATCAATTTCCAAATATAAATTGTTCATAGTTTGTACAATGTACAGCAATATTATAGCATAATGTTTAACAAAACAGTAATAGTAAAATAAAGGAATGTAACTATTTTATAAAATTATAGCTAAGTATATACAGTACCAAGAATTTTTTCTTTAAAATGTTGAGGAAAGTTTTTTTCCTGTGCATCAGCAGAATGTATGTAAATCGCTTTGAGTAGGTTAGAAAAGTGCTATATAAATGTAATTAATTACCTGACTAATTAATTCATTAATTAAATAAGTAAGCACCTGGCACCTATGCATTAACATACTATGCATGCACCAGCATTCTTTATAGCACGGCTCCAGCTGTACGCGTGGGAAGTCTCCTGGCAGCACTTGCTCAGAATACAAAGTCTCACCAAGTTAGACTTTATAATCTGGGGGGAAGTGAAAAAGGTTGTCTACTATGAAAAGCTGTACTTTGAAGCTTTTATCCATCATAGCAAAGAACATCACTTTGATGTCTGCTGGGATATGAATGGAGCTTAAATCAACATTTAATAAAGTGTAGAGAAAAAGTTTCATCTTTCCTAATTTTTATGCAGAATTGCAGTTTTTCATTTCTTATTTGCACAGCTATAACATTTTTCAACTGATTCTATTATTTTATGGTCTCACTACACATGACAACATAACAGTTACAGATCAAAATCACTACTGTTAAATTAGAGCTGAAAAGCTTGTATAAGGGACATTTTTCAGTGCTAAATTAACACTTGCTCTTTGCTATGTGTTTTAATTAAAAACATGTATTATTTTGTTTTCTAAATTGTCTTTGTCATGTTTCAGTAGCTGTATGAACAAAAACAAATAAAAACATAGATACTCTGCCTTGGTATCATCGTTTAGTGAAATGTCAAAAATCAGCCTGCTTATACATGATGGTGGTATCCCCACAAAAAGCTCACAACACGATGAAAGCAGCACTGGATGGTTGTGTTCCCACAGAAAAGCTCACAACACGATGAAAGCAGCACTGGATAGCTGTGATCCCACAGAAAAGTTCACAACACGATGACAAGAGCAGCCTTGACTCATGGCCTCCCATGGAAAAAATGAAGAGAAAGAATATCAAATGAAAGAACACAGAAATCACAATAATTATGATTTTATGAATACAGTATTAAGAATTTAAGCAGCCAATATGCACTTTTGCCATTTGTTTTAGCAGCAATATGAACCGTCAACATTTGACTTAATTAGCTCCCAAGAGAAGAGCTGTAGATGAGAGATTTCTTTACTTAAATGAATGTCCATTTGAATTTTGGCTGCTGAAACCCCACAGCACTGCAGAATATGCATGGATATTATAAATTATTACTGTCTGAAAGAAAGCCAAGACCTGACAGAAGCTACAAGTACATGGATAAAATAAGACTTAGGATGGCAATAACATCTGGTATTATATTCATGCACTTTTTTTTTTAGATTTACTCACGTGCTTCCCACAGATAGAAAAGAATCTAAAAACTATAATGCAGGCTCCCATCATGTAAGTATATTCATTCTGCAGTAATAGAAAGAAAAAAAATAAAGAAAGAATAGAGCTCAATATTGATAACAATCAAATCAGAAGAATCCTTACAAAGTCCATTAAGTTACACTCTATAACCTTGCCAATTCCATGCATCTTACTATGCAGTATAGCAAAAATAAATAAATAAAACTATTAATTAAGATATTAATCTAAGAGAAGCTACCTTCACATAGAAGAGAAAATATTTTGCAGAATATTTATTTGTTTTTAGTGCAAACACCTTTATTATAAATGAATAACAATAAAATAAGACAGTTTCCAGTAAAATTGATCAACAACAAAGTAATGTTCCCATCCTTTTACTCCATATCAGATAATTAATACTCCATTGAATTAAGATTTTTAGAATGCATATATTTATAACTATATACTGTAAATCCATAAACCCAGTCTAGTTTAGCAGTTACTGTTAGGTGAGAAAAATACATGGATGCTATCTACAGATGCACTACTATTTTTTTTTAGATGGTTCAACTCTATTTTCTAGTATACCGTATCTAGTCAATCACTACTATCATCTTTTCTAATCAATTTCATGTGTTTGCAAAAGAATGATCAATTTCTTAATGTTAACATATTTTACTAATATTGCAGTAGCTCTTTGGCCATCAAATGTTCCTGTCAGCAGCTTTTGAAACACAACAGCAACAGAAATTATCTAACAACAAAAAGAGAAGGACAAAACCCCTTCCTCTCTGTTAACTTTCTTAAAATTCCCTTTCCTTCCTACTACTCTCAGAAAATGGCATGCTTTATAAAAGGTAAGCAGTTATCCTGAATGGGTTTTTTACTACCTACAAGTTATGAAAATGGTTGAAACACAGCGCCCTACAGTAGTCAGTTCTTATGGAGTGTTGGAATTGCTGGCACTTACAGTATCTATTTTTATGGTACCCATTCCCTTTTGCATTTACATAGGCAGGAATATACTGTACGATCGCCTGCCAGTATCCTTTACTCCCTCTTTGGTTTTGCCCTCGAAAATCATTACCCACTAGGCCATTTTTCCTTAAATAACTTTTCTTTATATAAGACAATTAAAGTGAGATAGTTTTTGGTAAAGGTTGAAAAGAGTAAGACACCCTAAAGTAGAGCCCATAATATCTTACATATACTGTACATATAGTGGATTCAGAAATTATTCTAACACCTTCACTTTGTGGCCACTTCATTTTGTTGTAAATAGATAAAAAATGTGTCAGTTTTTCCCATCAATCTACACTCCTTAACCTATGATGACACAGTGAAAACATGCTTTCAAAAAGTATTTAGAGTAAATACAAATGCAAACAGCACATGTCCTTGTTTCTAAAGACTTTTCTTCTGATAGAAATCAAATCACATTATGTTAGTTGGTCAAGGGACTGAAAACTTTTGTAAGGCACCATAGTTGATATTTAAGAAGCCAGTGTCCTGTATTTGAATCTCGTGCCCCCTTGTTGTTCATGTGGCATTTGTATGTTTGTTAACTGGTGTTTCCACATTGCCTCTTGAGGGAGTGTGGAAGTGTGCATCAGTAGATCCTATGAAGGACTTTTCAACTCCAGCATATACTTGTCCCTAAATTGATATAGGAGTACTTGAGAATGTTATGTTACATGCCAAACCTTTTGTGTTCAACTGAATCTATGATAAAATATTGATCAATAATTGTATATAAAATCTAATATTATAAGATTTTTGAAAACCGTTATAGAATAATTTCATTTTCGACATGCCTCACAGTACAGTATATCAGCTTTAGTGATCAGTTGCCAAAAATCCATTTACTGATAAGAATTTTTGGCATGTTAAAAAAATACACATAATAATACACAGAATAATGTTCAATTATTCTAATAACACCTGAATGAGTTTCAGCTCAAGTTGAAACTAAATAAGAAATCTGATCAGATTCTGAAGCATAAACCAAAGTATGGTTAGTTCAGTTTTAATACTAAACAGGCAACACGTAGAAACCTACCCAAGCATCACTGTTACAACTGTTAATTTCATGATAGTAGAACTAAATAAAAATAAATGCTTAAATATCAACACTTTAAATATTCTTATTCTCATATTTTCTCCCCATGACTAATGCAACATTTTGTTTTTTACTTATACCCAAATGTGAATCTATCTAAATAAAAGAAAGTTCTTTCTTTCATTGAACAGAGAAAAAGAGAAAGGCATGAGTTAAATATAAGCATTACATACCAATAAAGCAAAGTGCAGGATTACCCAAATGACTCCAAGGGAAGTCACTAATAAATCATAACGATTTCTTCTGCTCTGCCAAAACCCAGCAGGTGACATTGCAATTAATTTCATAGTAACCTGAGACAAAACACAATATTGTTAAATGTATGCAAAAATCTATTTCAGTACAAGGTAGAAAATATCAATCTTGAATCATATAGGTAAATGTTTTATTATTCAAATAAAATAATTTTTATATTGAATAGAAAATGCCATAATAAATGAAAATTGAATTTTGTAATTATCTTCTGTGATTTGGTTAACTATCATAATTCATTGATTGGTTTACAATTAATATCTTAAGTATATAATGGATTTTGATGAGAGAAGCTTTCCAAATGGTAAATAAGCATGTTCACAGTATTAAAAGACATACTAGGAAAGGATTTTATTTTGGTGGTGATTAACAAAAAATTACAATTCATTCATTATTACATGTTCTTCTCAAAAAAGTAAATCAATAGATGATCATTATCATTTGATCATTGCAATCAGAGTTGACAGCAGAGTATGTACTGCTGATTCCTTTGGTTTTCTTTTCCTGCAGCTAATGACAAAGCAAACCAATTGCTCATGTAACAGCAGAGTTTTAATGTTGTGGAGAAAGTGGAGATGGTCTGTTGCAGTTGATTAGCAACACTAATTTGGAATAATGTGGATGAGCTTGTGAGCGTGAGCTGTGACACATTTACATGGCTGTTTCTTACTTGGTGCCCCATTGCCACAGAGATATGCTCTAGTTCTCCATGATCCTGTATTGTAAAATCATTTCAGAAAATCAATAAATGATCAAGCTATTGTACTAGTTCAATAACCTTCTCTATTACAGGACAAAATTAACTATTGGCCAGGCTTTATCAATGTTCATTTTGTGGTGTAATTTACAGATGTAGAGAAAGATCTATCACTGTGGAATAAACCCCATTCAATCAATCAGTCTATTTAATATTTCATCTTACCACTGAGAGGATTATCAATGAACCTGAACAAGCACTTGACTACATTTTAAGATGGATAAGCATTATTGTCTGGTTTTGATGAGCTTAGAAAGGGGTAAGAAAATATTCTGAGCAAGCTAATAATAAAGTACAACAATTGCATAAACTGCATATTCTAAAATCTTCTGGCATGAGGTATCAAGTAATTTATGAAATAGTCTGAACATTTTCCATACTAAGTTATTGATAAAATAGAACAGATTTTCTCACCTCTAAGACAAAAATGAAGGTAAATACAACTGACATTGTTGCCAATGGGACAGTTACAGGATCATCCACATCCCACTAAAACAAAAAACATATCCTTTAAAAGAGGTAAACCTGAAGAACGGACACATATACATGTACAGTGTTTTAACAATACATTATGTAGTAACACATTAATAATTATTGTATTCTGTAATAAGACAGAAAGAATATACTTTACCTTCACTGAAAGTAATACAGATTGAGCCAGGACAAGGACAGCAATTGTACGTTTGAAAAAGGGATGCTGAGTAATGTCATACATTTTTGCCCGGAACCCATCATTATCTGTTAAAAAATAAACATATGAATAATATTTGCCTAAATATTTAATCATTTACTAGGCACTGCACCTGTCAAAGACAGGAAAGAGAATAATTTTAAAATATTTTCTATCTCTTGCCCTATGTGTACCTTCAGTGCATTTCCTCTGCATTTGCGTGTGAGAATGTCTCTTAACTGGTGCTTGCTCTCTCTAGCATGTTCCATTAAAGCCCGATTCTCAGCCTCTCTATTATTTTCAGGGAACCCTTCTCACCTCCTGTATGGTTTTACACTTTCCGTCGCTGAAGGTAACTCTCTCATGGAGCACCTTTACTCCGCCTTGTGTGTCTCACACTTCCCCTTTCATCGCATCACCAATGCCAAACTGACCAATCATAGCAAAGCCAAACTGACCAATCAGATTGCTCTGAGAGACTAGGCACACAGACTTCAGTGTTTAATTATACAGTAAATTAAAAAAAAACATGTACAGTAGTTCTATGAACTATCCATATATTTTCACGTCTTGCTGATTCAATCCATAATCACAAGGAGCAGTAACTTGTTGAATGAGTTTTAAGAATTGGCAAATCTGCAAATTAAGTCCCAGAAAATACAAGAAGAGCAAACAGCCCATGTCAAAATAGGGCTAAACATTGAAGGGTGGTAACACTATTGGGTGCCTGCTGATATCATCTTGGTGCTACCTACATTTTAATTGTTATTATTATCATTAATTAACAAAAATGCATGCATTTTGAGAAAACAAAAGTAAAAATGGCAGTAGGTCAGATAGGTTTGCCATCATGCAGCACTTATAGTTCCAGTTCAATATAGAGCTGATCTAACTTTCCTTGGAAGCTTGCATGTTGTATCCATGTCCAAGTTGATCCCCTCTCAATAAACAGTCATAAATGAAATGTGGGAACAACTGCCCTACTGTGTCTGTGTGTAGGACCGAGGGGAGCTGACTTTGATGTCCACTTTTTGGGAGCCTATTGTGGAAGAATAATTTTAGGGTAACAGAGCCATCCATCCATCCATCCATCCATCCTCTTCGCTTATCCGAGGTCAGGTCGCGGGGGGCAGCAACTTGAGTAGAGATGCCCAGACTTCCTTCTCCCCGGGCACTTCTTCTAGCTCTTCCGGGAGAATCCCAAGGCGTTCCCCAGGCCAGCCGGGAGACATAGTCCCTCCAGCGTGTCCTGGTCTTCCCCTGGGCCTCCTCCCGGTTGGACGTGCCCAGAACACCTCACCAGGGAGGCGTCCAGGAGGCATCTTGATCAGATGCCCTGAGCCACCTCATCTGACTCCTCTCGATGCGGATACTCTGAGCCCCTCCCGGATGACTGAGCTTCTCATCCTATCTTTAAGGGAGAGCCCAGACACCCTGCAGAGGAAACTCATTTCAGCCGCTTGCATTCGCGATCTTGTTCTTTCAGTCACTACCCATAGCTCATGACCCATAGGTGAGGGTAGGAACATAGATCGACTGGTAAACAGAGAGCTTTGCCTTACAGCTCAGCTCCTTTTTCACCACGACAGACCGATGCAGAGCCCGCATCACTGCGGACGCCGCACCGATCCGCCTGTCGATCTCACGCTTCATTCTTCCCTCACTCGTGAACAAGACCCTGAGATACTTGAACTCCTCCACTTGGGGCAGGATCTTGCTCCCAACCCTGAGAGGGCACTCAACCCTTTTCTGGCTGAGGACCATGGTCTCGGATTTGGAGGTGCTGATTCCCGTCCAGCCGCTTCACACTCAGCTGCGAACCGATCCAGAGAGAGCTGAAGATCACGGCCTGATGAAGCAAACAGGACATCATCATCTGCAAAAAGCAGTGACCCAATCCTGAGTCCACCAAAACCGGACCCCCTCAACACCCTGGCTGCGCCTAGAAATTCTATCCATAAAAGTTATGAACAGAATCGGTGACAAAGTGCAGCCCTGGCGGAGTCCCAACTCTCACTGGAAACAGGTTCAACTTACTGCCGGCAATGCGGACCAAGCTCTGACATCGGTTGTACAGGGATCGAACAGCCCTTATCAGGGGGGCCCGGTACCCCATACTCCTGGAGCACCCCCACAGGATTCCCCGAGGGACACGGTCGAACGCCTTTTCCAAGTCCACAAAACACATGTAAACTAGTTGGGCAAACTCGCATGCACCCTCCAGGACTCTGCTAAGGGTGTAGAGCTGGTCCAATGTTCTGCAACCAGGACGAAAACCACACTGTTCCTCCTGAATCCAAGGTTTGACTATCCAATGGACCTTCCTCTCCAGAACCCCCGAATAAACTTTTCCAGGGAGGCTGAGGAGTGTGATCCCTCTGTAGTTGGAACACACCCTCGGTCCCCCTTCTTAAAGAGGGGGACCACCACCCCGGTCGGCCAATCCAGAGGCACTGTCCCCTGATGTCCATGCGATGTTGCAGAGACGTGTCATCCAAGACAGTCCTACAACATCCAGAGCCTTGAGGAACTCCGGACGTATCTCATCCACCCCCGGGGCCCCTGCCACCAAGGAGTTTTTTGACCACCTCGGTGACCTCAGTCCCAGAGATTGAGGAGCCCACCTCTGAGTCCCCAGGCTCTGCTTCCTCATTGGAAGGCATGTTAGTGGGATTGAGGAGGTCTTCGAAGTACTCCCCCCACCGACCCACAACGTCCCGAGTCGAGGTCAGCAGCACACCATCCCCACCATCTACAGTGTTGACACTGCACTGCTTCCCCCCTCCTGAGACAGTGGACCAGAATCTCCTCGAAGCCGTCCGAAAGTCGTTCTCCATGGCTTCCCCAAGCTCCTCCCATGCCCGAGTTGTTGCCTCAGCAACCACTGAGCCACATTCCGCTTGGCCTGCGGTACCTATTAGCTGCCTCCAGAGTCCCACAGGACAAAATGGACCGGTAGGACCTCCTTCTTCAGCTTGACAGCATCCCTCACCGCCAGTGTCCACCAACGGGTTCGGGTATTGCCATCACAGGCACCGACTACCTTATGGCCACAGCTCTGGTCAGCCACCTCAACAATAGAGGAACGGAACATGGCCCATTCGGACTCAATGTCCCCCACCTCCCTCAGGACGTAGTCGAAGTTCTGCCAGAGGTGGGAGTTGAAGCTACTTCTGACAGGGGACTCTGCCAGACGTTCCAAGCAGACCCTCACAATACGTTTGGGCTTACCAGGTCTGACCGGCATCCTCCCCCACCATCGAAGCCAACTCACCACCAGGTGGTGATCAGTTGACAGCTCCGCCCCTCTCTTCACCCGAGTGTCCAAGACATGTGGCCGCAAGTCCGACGACACGACCACAAAGTCGATCATCGAACTGAGGCTAGGGTGTCCTGGTGCCAAGTGCACATATGAACACCCCCTATGCTTGAACATGGTGTTCGTTATGGACAATCCGTGACGAGCACAGAAGTCCAATAACAAAACACCGCTCAGGTTTCAGATCAGGGGGGCCATTCCTCCCAATCACGCCCTTCCAGGTCTCACTGTCATTGCCCCACGTGAGCATTGAAGTCTCCCAGCAGTATGAGGGAGTCCCCAGAAGGTATGCCCTCTAGCACCCCCTCCAGGGACTCCAAAAAGGGTGGGTACTCCAAACTGCTGCACCCGAAGGCGGAGGGAGGCTACCCTCTCGTCCACCGGGGTAAACCCCAATGTACAGGCTCCAAGTCGGGGGGCAATAAGTATGTCCACACCCGCTTGGCGCCTCTCACCGGGGGCAACTCCAGAGTGGTAGAGAGTCCAGCCCCCTCTCAAGGAGATTGGTTCCAGAGTCCAAGCTGTGCGTCGAGGTGAGCCCAACTATATCTAGCCAGGACTTCTCAACCTCGCGCACTAGCTCAGGCTCCCTTCCCCTTCAGAGAGGGGACATTCCACGTCCCAAGAGCCAGCTTCTGTAGCCGAGGATCCGACCGCCAAGGTCCCCGCCTTCGGCCACCACCCAACTCACACTGCACCCGACCTCCTTGGCCCCTCCCATAGGTGGTGAGCCCATGGGACGTGGGTAACATAGCATTAATCTTAAAGAAATAGCATAAAGGGTCAATAAATGTCAGAAACCTTTGCAGGCATATCAGGAAACCAGATAAAGGTCAAAGTGAACAACAAAATGTACTGAAAGATGACTAAGAGATGACTAAAAAATCAGCAAATGTCCCGTAAACAACCAGAATGGACAGTTGTTATATACACAGACATTTCAAGGGTGGTGACTCAACTCAAAGGTATAAGAAGAACCAGAATATAATATAATAGACCTTTATTTTATATAAGTCATTTGGGTGTAAACCAACGACCCAACCAGAGTAAAATGTATGCACTGTTTGACACTGTACTGTATGCAAACTCAATAAAAATAAAATGAACTTCTATTAATTGTTTCTCTGACCATTCTGACCATACAGTAACAGACTGCTTTTGAAGAATGCTCCCTCCAAGGCATTTTGCCAAGGAGTAGTTAAAAGATACAATCAACAGCTTTTCTCCTGCTGATTACTGATTTGTCCTGTTAGAAAATGTTTCTTTCTTTAATAAGATGTTAAATTTCTACCACACTATCTGGGCAGATTTTACAAAACTGTCAGTTTGTCCGGGTGTTCACACTGTGGTCCAATCGTTCCCAATCTTGTGTAGTTTTTTTCAATGCACATCCTTTTTTTTCAAGTTTCACCTTCCATATAATTCTTAACAAACATTAGATGAACCTGCAGAATAAGATTCTGTACATTAGTGGTTCCTAAACTATATGCCATGCAAATTATTGTAGTAATTATGCCTGTTGTTACTTGGAGAGAAACTACAAGGGGCACCACCCTCCTCTCCACTCTCATATGGAGGAAAGGGAGCCCACTGTCCTCGCACTTGCACAGAGAGAAACTCCAAGTGGGACACTGATCCCCCCACTGTTAAATATATAGAAACTCAGAGGGGGGCAACACCCACCCATCTTGCAGTCTTTTTTTCATTTTTGTACCCTCTTTTTAGACTCAGGAAATATGGTAACTCTATTCAACCCCTGGTTTAGAAATTCCAATGGGTGGGCATTCTGATACCTATTGACCTCGGTCGGTCACTTTGAATTTACTGCAGAGTAAGAAAACCATCATAAAAGAGGACTAACTTATCAGAAGGAGACAGAGAGAGAGACAGAGGCAGAGGCAGAATTTAGTTGGTGACAGGCAGTGTTATGCAGTGCTTTACTGGATCATGGAACAGACAGGATATTTCCATAATAGTGTGGCTAAGATGTTGGTTAGAGCTGAGATGGACCCAATTGTTTATGTCCACATCCAAAAAAGACAACATAAGGGGTTTCAAGTCAAATTTAACAAGTCAGACGAGAAGAACTAAAAAGGGGGTCTTATCAAAATTCTGCTTGACTAACGGGTAGGTTGCATCTGAATTAGAGGATTACTGATGTACTAGAAACATCAATATCTATGGAAACTGAAAAATGACATTTCCGTAAGTATAATGATCTTAGAATCATACACAGCAGAGAAATGTCAAGAATTGATATATTGTTATACATGTGTCCTTAGTGTAAAATTAAAGCAAAATAAGTAAGAAAATGTATGCTTGGTACTCGTATAACAGTCAGGAGTGTTCAGAGAATTGGTTAGCTGGTTTGAAAGTTGGAGTATTCTTAACTTGTATCATAGTTTTGTTTATTACATAATTTTGTAACAGTGAGTCATATTCAAAAATAATCCATATTACTAAACGAGAATGGTAAACGGATATGGACGCAGGGACATGGGCCGCTGGGACGCAAAAGACGTAGTGCGCAGGCGCCACACAAAGCCCCCCTCCAAGCAACGGAAAATAAGAATGAGGCGCCGGGCCCATAGCACACAAAAAAAAGGAGTCAGACGCAAGTGCCACACAAACCCCTTGGCACACAGCGCCACACGAAGCCCATAGCACACGAAACGGGACGCACACAAAAAGAGGCTTCAGACCCACGACACACAAAGCCCCCTTCACTAACAGAAATAAGAAATTAGGCAACGCGCCCCTAGCACACCAAAACAAAGGAGTCAGACGCAAGCGCCACATAGCACACGAAACGGTATGCACACAAAAAAGAGGATTCAGACCCCACGACACACAATGCCCCCCTCCACTAACACAAATAAAAAATGAGACAACGCGCCCCTAGCACACAAAAAAAAAGGAGTCAGACGCGAGCGCCACACAAAGCCCATTGCACACGAAACGGGACAGACTACGGACATAGCACATGAAACGGGACGTACACAAAAAGGAGAATTCAGACCCACGACACACAAAGCTCCCCTCCACTAACAGAAATAAAAATGAGGCAACGCGCCCTAGCCACCCTGCCCAGAGTAAAACAAGAAAGACTATGAACCGTTCTGTGACATGCCGCAAGCAGGATAAAGCGAAGGTCAGAAGGAAATTCACCATTCTCCAGCAGCAGCATACTGATACAATAAATAATATTAATTAAAAGAAAGATAATAATGCAGGTGAAAAACAGACAGTAACTTTGTATAATAATGTTAAATGTTAACGTTTACACCCCCCGCGTGAATTGAAAAGTCGCATAGTTTAGGGGAGGAACGATCTCCTCAATCTGTCTGTGGAGCAGGACAGTGACAGCAGTCTATCGCTGAAGCTGCTCTTCTGTCTGGAAAGTGATCAATAAATAAAAGTAGAAAAATTAAAGTAAAAAAGCGCACATACACATACGCCCACACAAAGTACCCCCCCCCGCACCAGAGCAAAACGGGAGAGACTACGAACCGTCACAGTAGGAAACAAAGTAAAACGTCATAAAGAGGTTAAAGAACAGGGACAAACACATAAAGAGCAGGTTACAGAACAAAGCCCCCCTGCCCAGAGTAAAACGAGAAAGACTACGAACCGTCTGACATGCCGCAAGCAGGATAAAGCCGAGGTCAGAAATAAAACACAGAGTAGATAGATAGATAGATAGATAGATAGATAGATAGATAGATAGAATAGATAGATAGATAGATAGATAGATAGATAGATAGATAGATAGATAGATAGATAGATAGATAGAAGATAGATACTTTATTAATCCCAATGGGAAATTCACATTCTCCAGCAGCAGCATACTGATACAATAAATAATGTTAAATTAAGAAAGATACTAATGCAGGTGAAAAAAAGACAATAACTTGGTATAATAATGTTAAATATTAACGTTTACCCCCCCTGCGTGGAATTGAACAGTCACATAGTTTGGGGGAGGAACGATCTCCTCAATCTGTCTGTGGAGCAGGACAGTGACAGCAGTCTGTCGCTGAAGCTGCTTCTTCTGTCTGGAAAGTGATCAATAAATAAAAATAGAAAAATAAAAGTACAAAGCACACATTCACATACAGTCATACACGGAGCTGCTGGAAATGAAGTAAAACTTTACAAAAGGATTAAAAAACGGGGACAAACACATGGAGAGCGAGTTACAGATGATGAAAACTGAAATGCAACAGCTTCAAAAAAACCTAGGCACGAAACACATGCACACCGAGATACAGAATATAAAGGCAGAAACAACAACAGTTAAACGTCCACACCACACAGCGCAGGCGGACCCCGTACTCCACAATGCACCGCATAATAGTACGGACGGAGCTCCATTTTAACAGTGGGGGGCCCCCAGAGTGACACGGGCGAACGCTCCGTATTAAAACATGCGTCATCCTCACACGTGGCTGCCCAGCGGGCACGGGTTCAAACGCCGGGGGTAGGCGAGCGAAGTGAGCAGGGGGCAGAGCCCCCTTGTAGTAAAATAGAATGTAATTACATATACTACTAGTGTACATAAAATATGTTTTTAATACCATTTGGCTGAAATTGCTTTCATAAACAGCAGAGTCAAACTCAAGTGATGTCAAATGGCAACAGTCGATGTTGCTGTTGTTAGGTGTTGGAGGTGAAAGGTCTACAACTAACATGAACTTTTTTCAAAGAAGTACTGAAGGAGGTTTAAATCTGTGCTGCAGTCTTAAGCTAAATTTTTGGCTGCATCCAAACATGATAGATAATTGCTCATTGGGGTACTTTGCCGATAAACTACAGTGTCCAAGAAATATTTATTATATTCAAATATATTCTTTAGATAATGCAGCTGTGAGGTGATTTTAGTGTTATGGAAATATTAAGTACACAAAGTGTCACTGAGCTGTCTTTCCTATGTTTCTACATAACTTAATTGTTTTTTATTTTTTTACTATTATGGACATGAACATCATGTCTCCTTCTCACTTTGATTTCAAGGAACAGGAGAAGTAAGCCCTTTTTGACTAAGGTTTGAGCAAAATGCCTCCCAGCTGCAGAGACCAATTCAGAAGCCAGATGGTTAGACTATAATGAGACCATCCCTTGCATTTTGGTTACAATAGGGGACTAACCTTGCACAGTGATGAAAAAATAAACAATAACATTTCTACAGTATCAAATAAATAAAGAATATTAATACTAGTGGTATAAATAAATAAATACATATCTAACATGGAACCCTTCTTCTATGGTAATACTCCACTATCCAATCCTGTCAATATCTCAGTTCACCCCCATCCTGGGTCCTGCAATGTCATGCACTTGCTTCAGCATGCATGACAAAGAAGAAGAAAAACGTCAAAAAGCCATATTTCCCAAGTTACAAAAATGTACTGTATGAAATTCACTATTTTATCAGTGTGAGAACATTTAAAAAAGATTGAACTGTGGTAAGACATTCATTGATCTATCCAGTTTCTAAATTCTCTTAATCTATCACAAGATTGTGGGTAGCTAGAATGTATCCTGGCAGCAACAGCCTACATGACACACTAGCTTACACATCAACACACTTGTAAGGGGTCAATTTAGAGTAGCTAATTGCTTTAAATGCGAGAAGAAACTGGTGTCCTCAAAGAAAATCACTCTGACGCAGAGAAAATATGCAAGCTTCACACAGTCAGTGACCAAAGAGCTGCAGTTTTCAAACTGAGCGGTCATGGAGGTGGAGACAGCAATGCTAACCACTGGGGTATCATGTGATTGAAAATAAAACATACAGCTAAGAAAATCAAATACACTTTTGTTATGACATTTCATTATTGAAAAGGTCAGTAGAATGCCATAGAGTATTTAAAATATTCAACTCATATTAAACAATATTAGATTAAAGAAAGGAAAAAAACTCATTTCTAGGACTATACACTTACTCTGGAGCCTTCAAAAAATGTTAATCACACTGTATATATGAAAATTTAAATAGTTCTTTATAAGGTCACTTCAAAATGGGAAAAATCCAAAGGGACTATAAGCTACCTAATATATAAATATGTAGATTGTGCTACATATGTGTGTAACTAAAGCAATTGTATTCAATTTATCGTAACATGCATTACCAGTAAATTAATGGATGAGATTATAAAATAAAAAGCAGCTCTCCAGTATGATTTTTTTTTAAATGATGACTTATTAGAAAGTAACCAAAATATCTGAGATCAGAAAGATTAACTCCTGTGACTTTAATAAATATTCAGTAAGCTAATCATCAAACTACTGTACCAGGGGTTAATGTGCAAACTTGAACAGAAATGTTTATAGAGAGAAAATGAGTCATGGCTCAAGGATTTGTTTGAATTAATTGACATTGGACATCACCATAAATGAACTAGACACAAAATTAGAAGGATCAGTAAAATCTGCATAAATGGACCAGGTTTCAGATTTTCTACAGATGTATTGCAAGTTAAAGGCTATGTAAATGACTAAAAAGTTCTTCTTTTCTTGACATATCAAGTGAAAAATAAGCATGAAGGCAGAAAGTGCTCTTTATTAAGCACTTATTATTAGATGAATTCAAAGGCTGATATATTAAAGTGTTTAAAGGAACAAAGGTCAACAGAAGTTTTATTAAAGCTATGTAAGTCTATAATGCACTTGTTATATCATATCAGAAAAGCTGTGTTTTATACTCTGCATGTCCACTTTCTTGTGAATTGATTATTTCTTTATTGTCTTTCTTTATTTAAATCCTGCTACTTTGGTCCCACGGTAATCTCTGCTCATGCTCCATTAATTATAATAAACCAAAAGAGGCCTAGGGGACAACTGGTGATTTAATTCTCTTATTATTAGACAATGGCACTGTTCAACAAGTATCTGCACAGATTAATTTCTTTATGGAAACAATTTCACTCTAGAGATTTCTGCAGCAATTTCTATGAATTTCTCAATGAATATTTAAGAGCTGAAATAATATCTCATTCTGTGCATATGTTAAAGAAAAATACTGCCAGCACTAGAAACCAGGTCATCACAAAGTTTCTTTTTTCTTGTGTGTAAAATCCACAGAGGATACATGTAAAAAAAATCAACCTTTAATTACCATCATGACTCAACCTGTTTATTGTTTATCATTTTCACCACTGCTGTTCTCCATGTGTAAATATAAGTTGTAAGTAAATATATGTGTTTTCAGTTGATTTAGCGTGGGCAGAAATCCTGGTCCTAGAAATTATGATATGCTAATGCCCATCCTGAGTATGGAAGTATATTAAGGCTACAGAGAAGAAAAAAAAAAATACAGACACAGTGAAGAAAAAAAAAATTGTATGTCAAAAATAAAGTCGACATGTTGACTTTATTCTCAACATTTCCACTTTAATCTAGAAGTTTATGTTAAGATTAAAGTCGACATGTTGACTTTATTCTTGTAATTTATTTTGTCATTTAAAGTAGAACATGTAAACATCATTTTAAAAATCAATGTTTAATTTCATAGATTTTCTATAACCCCGTCATAAGTAATGTAGCACATTAAATGCTTTGTGTTAAGTGTTCCCCTGACACAATGTTACTCGATACGTGCTTCTTAAACTGACTTCCTCTCTTTGACTTTTTTTTCTTCACTGTGTCTGTATTTTTTTCTTCTCCATGCCGAATACGCTTCCGTACCTGAGAAAGTAACTACAGAGCACACTGCCTTTTTTCCCCCTATGCATTGTGCCTAACGTGACCACACAGTTATACCCGAACTATTCCAAAGCGACGTTTGAACTGTTTTTGTGATTTTTTTTGTATCTCACACCCTCATTCACCTTTCATAAGAGCATCCCTTAATTACAATGGAGTGTTCGATCAGAAAAAAATATGAAGCTGGTTGTAACTTAAAAGTCGTTGAAGTGGCAAAAGAAATTGGTAACTGTGCTGCTGCAATAAAATTCAGTGTGTCTGAGAAACTTATGAGAGATTGGTGGAAACAAGAAGATGTCAAAAAAAAATGTACCCTAAGTTCTTGTCTATAAGCCGGACTCATGTATTAGCCGGAGACCAAAAAATCATACGAATTTTTAAAATAAAATCGTATCATAGATAAGCCGGACTCATGGATAAGCCGAACCGTACTATAACCTATAACTAATAGAAGGGAGGGAGGTCAGTGGTCTCACTCGCGCCCATTTAATTTCTTTAAGGGGGGAGAGAGTGTGAGATATTGCCGTCTCTCTCACTCCCGCATGGCGCGGTTGGAGAGGCCGGAGCGCGTTTTCTTCTCGCTCTGGGCGTCGCCGAGTCAACACGAGCGCGTAGCGGTCATTTAAATTGTGATTTTATATGTAAGCATATTTAAATATATATCGCGGATTTCTGCGGACAATGGGTCTTTTAATTTCTGGTACATGCTTCCTCAGTTGGTTTGCCCAGTTGATTTCATACAAGGGACGCTATTGGCAGATGGCTGAGAAGCTATCCAGCTTACTTTCTCTCTCTCTCGCTCTCTCTCTCTCTCTTCTCTCTCTCTCTTCTTGCGCTGACGTAGGGGGGGTGTGAGCAGGGGGGCTGTGTGCAGCTGCTTCCTGAAAGAAATGCTGCACGGAGCTTCGCATACTTAAAAGCTCAAAGGGCACGTATTGAATTTTTTTTATTCTGTCTCTCTCTATCTCTCTCTATCTCTCTCTCTCTCTCTCTTCCTCTCTCTTCCTGCTCCTCGACAGAGGGGGTGTGAGCTGCCGCCTTCAACAGCTTTGTACCAGCGGTGCTTCGCATACTTAAAAGCCAAAAAACCCCTATTGATTTTTTTTTTGACTGCTTGCTTTGCACTCCTTTGAAAAGGAAGATATGTTTGCATTCTTTTAATTGTGAGACAGAACTGTCATACTCTGTCTTGTCATGGAGCACAGTTTAAACTTTTGGAAAAAGAGACAAATGTTTGTTTGCAGTGTTTGAATAACGTTTCCTGTCTCTCTACAACCTCCTGTGTTTCTGCGCAAATCTGTGACCCAAGCATGACAATATAAAAATAACCATATAAACATATGGTTTCTACACTTCGCGAGTATTCTTTATTTCGCGGGTGGCTCTGGACACGCAACTCCCCGCGATGGATGTATAAGCCGGACTTATGTATAAGCCGATATTCTATTTTTCATTTTCACAAACTTTTTTCCTTAGATAAGCCGCGGCTTATTGACAAGAACTTAGGGTAAGGTTGCATTTTTGAATGGGCATATAAGTCAGGGCCTGATTTTATGATCAATTTTTTGAGTTCAAGACCCCGACTTATACGTGAGTATATACGGTAAATTAAATTTGTGATGCTTTTTTATAGGCACACTTCTTGGGCAGAGATAATAAATCGTCATATTTTATGCTTACTTATAAAGTGGCTGCCTAAGAGTGTGTTTTGTGAAATGAATGAAAAACTAGTTCTTATATTACATGATGTGCATCATAAAATTAGCTTGATAATTCCTAAGATTTAATTTTTTTCAGGAAATGCAGCCCCAATCTTGTAGTGACATCATGCATGGCATGGAGTATATAGCATAAATTATTCACGCATATGTGAAGCAGTTAGGGCAACACTGCAAATGTGAGATGGAGTACACTTACAGTTTGCCATATGTACAATAGCAAATTGTTGCACAGATTTAGCTAGTGATTGTTGAGTAGGTTATTCACATAAATTGTAGAAACCCAACATTGCTGCTACAGCTCAAGCCCACAAACTACTATGGGCACTGGGAAAAAAAATGTTAATATGAGCCAGTTCGTATGGTAAATATTCAAGGAAAATTTCAGTGAATAAGCTCACTGACAAATTCAGCGAAATTGACTGCAAAAAATTAAATGGTGAATTCATTGATTTGGCACTTATTCAGTATATATGTAGCAGTGTGCTCTGTATGCAGACATAAGCTTTCATGGTTGAAAAAAAACTAAAGAGTGTGGAAGAAATAGAGCCATACTGCAATATCACTACAAACTCCAGTGAACCCTTATCAGCCCTCACTCTGTTCATCACAGTGCAGCCATAGAAAAATTCAGAAAGCCACAGCAAAACAATCATCTTAAATGCTGGACAAAGAAGTAGTTTGGTTATTTTAAAAAGTTACAATTGGCTAATAGTTTATAACAAAAAAACATGGATATAGCATTCAGTCAGTCAATTTGCTTGGTCTATCTTCAAGCCAAGAAACATACCCTGTTGAATAAATGGAGTGAGCGTACTGTCTTCTGTAGCAGCACAGGCAAAGACAGTGTTGTTCAGCAAAACTTCAATAAAATTATAAGTGTAGGCGAGCCAAGCCTATAAGAAAACTAGCATTGCGGAGTCTGTGGAGAGTTGGAGCTATGTCTGCTGGAGCAGCATAAAAAATGCTTAGACTGAAAGGGAATAAAAGACACTAGGTACAGTAATGTTGGAAGCTCCTGTACTTATTGAGCATCTCCCAAACCTGACAGTAGAGAAACCTTTGGAAGAAAATGGTATCTCCTGAGGGCTACAGCAGGAGCTGGATAGGGTCAATCACAAAGAGATAAATAAACAGTTCCTCCAAGTACAGTTAACCTCTGCTGGGGTCTGCTTCAGTCCTTCCTCCACCGGATTTTGGGTTGTTACATTAATATTTACAAAGCATCAAAAGTGCACAAAGAAGTCTTAACAATTTACCATGGATGAATGCAGGAGAAATACAAATCTTATACAAATATATTTAAACTAGTCATTAAGCCCGTTACAATAACGGGTGCTAGAACAGTAGCGCATAAACATTAGTAGGAACAGTCTATATTAAATGGCAAGGGACCCTTGACCTCATTTTGTTTGTTGTCATATTTTTCTTTGTCTTTCAGGCTTTCTTATATGATGTTTACTTGCTGAGCTGACCGTTCTTTGTGGGCTGCCGCCGTGTATTGTTGTTGTCTTTAATTTTCTGTGACAGTAATACTGTCTTGTACGTCCACTGGCTGTTACGTCCGTAATATAACCTTAATTTTCTCAGGTGGTAATACAGGCTGTGCGCGTTGGTAATATGCCTTTAATTTTCTCTGACAGTAATAACTGGCTTGTATGTGGTCACTGTATTGTGTACCTTTAATTTCCTCTCACAGTAATACTGGTTTGGTGTTTCCTCGTAAAAACGCCTGTAACTTTCTCTGACAGTAATATCGCGCTATCGCACCGTGCCCCGCGCATCGCGCACTTCACCAGAAGACACACACACACGGACACCCTGGACGCACACAGGGATTTTATTAAAGAGGATTCAGTTTGTGTTTTGTGTACTTTTGATATAATCTATATGATTGGTTCAAATTTCTTTCATAGGTTTCAGTTTTAAAAGTGGAAATGAGAGGTTACTGGGGGTTATTTGCATAAATTGTGGCATTCTATGATTTCTTTTTCTCCCACTTAAACACTGGCAAACAGTTAATAATAATGTTATGTGCAGTCCTTAATTACTATTGTAATCCACTTGATTACCTACAGCCACAGTTAGATCAAAACGCAGCAGTAAGGAATCATAACTAGAACTAAAAAATATGGACCACACAGCTGCAATTCATAAATTAGAGCATTGATTTCTAGATTAGAGCTCATGACAAAATCCTCCTTTTGACAAATAAAATCACAAGAGTACAAAATCACCATAGGGCCTATAACAAAGAGCATACAACGCAACTAAAAAAGATATAATACTGCATGTCTTAGCAATCTGTAATGTAAAAATATTTGCAATGGAAAATAATTTAGAAGCATTTTTAAAGTAACTACTGCTACTATAGAAGGAAAAGCATTATTCTATATAAACACCCAGCCTTATTATTTACCTTTCAGTAGAACAGATACCCCCATCATGATGGAAATCAAGGCCAAAGATGGATTCATGTTGCATTGGCATATTATTGTTATTGTGGAATGGTGAGATTTATTCATGTTATTTATCAATAATTGAGATAATCATTGTAATCTGCTTTTGAGTTTTTCTTTTTTTCTCATGGTGGCACTTAGCATACTTGCTGATTGAAAAGACAGACATCTTGGTTTTAGAATGCAATCCCAGAAGAGATGGAGGCATTCATATAAACAATAACAAATGTAGCATGAAGCCTTTTGTATGTGTTTCTGCAAAATACACTGATGAATGGTCAGGCTGGTGGACAGTTCCTCATCTTTTCCTAGACCTAGACCTTTTGCTTCATTAGATTTACTTTAGATTCTTTAACAATTTAATTTTGTTGTTTTTCACATTTCTGGGACGCTTTACATAAATATTTGATGTATATAAACACATTAAATATGTACAAATGTGTACACACATATATATGTATATAACATATGTATGTATAACCTTTAAATATACTGTACATACTGCAAGCGTTTGTGATTTTATCCTGCTTAATAATCAGAAATTACATTTTTTAACGGTTCTTTTCCTAATTTCATTTAAAATTAGCCTCAGCAAATAATGGCACATTTCTTCATACCACTTATTTAGAACCATGACCATAAGAGATGTATGCCTAATGTTTTCTGTCCTTTTTTAATCCATTGAAAGTTATTCAACAGAAGCAAGTACTGCTATTTGAAAAGAATGTTTTGCCAAGATTATTTGAAATGCTGGCACAAAAAACCACTCCGCATGAAGTACAGGGACTGTAAAGGTCATTTGAGGAAATGATGAAATCAAGTGATACATTTAGTTGCTAATATTTTTAAAGATTAGATCTGAAGAAGCATAAAATATATCTAATCTTTAACATTACACAAATATTTTCCAATATGGTTCAAAGAAACAATAACCTTTTTTATTTTAAAGTATTCTATTAAAAACTTAATAAACCTGGAACAGTAGTAGATCTTATGGAAAAAAGGCTTCCTTGAAAATGCACCAAATCATTATACAGAGAATTAGAAACACAGAGGGCTGGCTAAGCAGAAGCTAGGAATTGAACAGCCCTGGTGAAGATGCCCAGAGGGAGCATTTTTCTCATGAAAAACTAAACTAATAAATGGACAGCTTTCTAATCCTGTCTCTGAGTCCCATAGAGGGCAGTCACCTTATAGGCCCATTGAAATGTCCTCAGTGTTATTGTAGGGTTCAGGCTGACCAAAAGTGCTCTGTGGGCATGCCATGAATGAGCTTCCAGACCTTCTCACACAGTGAATTTGGAGACATAGAGAGGTAAGAAACAAGGGCTTAGGAATTGTGAAGGAAAAAAGAGGAAGGTCAGAGGTCGAGAACAAGAATTGTAAACGGAGTGTATATATGCCCTGAGAGCATAGTCTTTGTTTATTGTGTTTCTGATACCTTATGTGGTATTCTTGTACCATAATTCTGTAAAACCTTGTATTTTCCTTTAACACAACACTTTTTTTTGGGACTCTGTCTTGCTTGGTTGTTGTCCTTAATATGGAGTCTTCTCACAAGTGCCTCTACTTATCATACAGCATATGACTCATTACTACCCAAATGCAAAATAAAGGGAGCTTGGGAAAAACAGTACAGTGATCTTTCTTCTGATGATCAATGTAAAACAGGTATTATACTCAGATTTCCTTTCTTTATATACAGTGCCTTCAGAATGTATTCAGAGCTTTTCACTTTTCACATTTTGCTATGCTGCAGCCATTGTCATAAACTTATTTAAATTTATTTCTCCCCACAGCAAAGCAACACTCAATACCCCAGACTTCAGCACCATGCTTCATTGTTGGAGTAGTATCACACATGTGATAGTGGTGCTTTGTTTAGCTCCAGGACATGATGCTAATCTTGGTATCATTAGACTGGAGAATTTTGTTTCTCACAGTTTGGATGTCCTTTTTGTGCCTTTTTACAAACCACAAGCAGACTTCCATAAGTCTTTTACTGAGAGAGACTTCTTTCTTGATATTCTGTCATAATGCCCAGGCCAGTGGAAGTGTTGCAATGATGGTTATTCTTCGTGAGGTTTCTCTCATCTCCACATGAGTTTTCTGGAGCACAGTGAGTTACTACTGGGTACTTGGTCATCCGCTCTTACCATGGCCCTTCTCCCACAGTTGCTCAGTTTGGCCAGGTAGCCACCTATAGGATATAACAGTCCACTTCTAGCTATAATATAAACTGTTTATATATAGATATGCTTAGATATACAGTAGGAACGGAAAGTTTTCAGACCCCCTTCAATTTTGCACTCTTTGTCATATTGCAGCCATTTGCTAAAATCATTTAAATTAATTTTTTCCCCATTAATGTACACACAGCACCCCATATTGACAGACAAAAAAAAAGAATTTTTGAAATTGTTGCAGATTTATTAAAAAAAGAAAAACTGAAATATCACATGGTCCTAAGTATTCAGACCCTTTGCTCAGTATTAGTAGAAGCACCCTTTTGAGCTAATACAGCCATGAGTCTTCTTGGAAAGATGCAACAAGTTTTTCACACCTGGATTTGGGGATCTCTGCCATTCCTCCTTGCAGATCCTCTCAGTTCTGTCAGGTTGGATGGTAAACATTGGTGGACAGCCATTTTTAGGTCTCTCCAGAAGATGCTCAATTGGGTTTAAGTCAGGGCTCTGGCTGGGCCATTCAAGAACAGTCAGAGTTGTTGTGAAGCCACTTCCTTCGTTATTTTAGCTGTGTGCTTAGGGTCATTGTCTTGTTGGAAGGTAAACCTTCGGCCCGGTCTGAGGTCCCTTAGCACTCTGGGAGAAGGTTTTTGTCCAGGATATCCCTGTACTTGGCCGCATTCATCTTCTTCCTCGATTGCAACCAGTCGTCCTGTCCCTGCAGCTGAAAAACACCCCACAGCATGATGCTGCCACCGCCATTGCTTCACTGTGGGGACTGTATTGGACAAGTGATGAGCAGTGCCTGGTTGTCTCCACACATACCAGCTTAGAATTATGCCAAAAAGTTCTATCTTGGTCTCATCAGACCAGAGAATCTTATTTCTCACCATCTCAGAGTCCTTCAGGTGTCTTTTAGCAACTCCATGCGGGCTGTCATTTGTCTTGCACTGAGGTAAGGTATGTGTGGAGACAACCATGGCACTGCTCATCACTTGTCCAATACAGTCCCCCACAGTGAAGCATGGCAGTGGCAGCATCATGCTGTGGGGGTGTTTTTCAGCTGCAGGGACAGGAACGACTGGTTGCAATCGATGGAGAAAGATGAATGCGGCCAAGTACAGGATATCCTGGACAAAAACCTTCTCCAGAGTCTAAGGACCTCAGACTGGCCGAAGGTTTACCTTCCAACAAGACAATGACCCCTAAGCACACAGCTAAAATAACGAAGGAGTGGCTTCACAACAACTCTGACTGTTCTTGAATGGCCCAGCCAGAGCCCTGACTTAAATCCAAATTGAGCATCTCTGGAGAGACCTAAAAAATGGCTGTCCACCAACATTTACCATCCAACCTGACAGAACTGGAGAGGATCTGCAAGGAGGAATGGCAGAGGATCCCCAAATCCATTTGTGAAAAACTTGTTGCATCTTTCCCAAGAAGACTCATGGCTGTATAGCTCAAAAGGGTGCTTCTACTAAATACTGAGCAAAGGGTCTGAATACTTAGGACCATGTGATATTCAGTTTTCTTTTTTAATAAATCTGCAACAATTTCCAAAAATTCTTTTTTTTGTCTGTCAATATGGGGTGCTGTGTGTAATGAATGAGGAAAAAATTAATTTAAATGATTTTAGCAAAATGGCTGCAATATGACAAAGAGTGAAAATTGAAGGGGGTCAGAATACTTTCACGTACCCACTGTAAAATACTGTATATTTACAGGTGTGATTGCCACAGTGTGCTGACACCAGACACAACTCAACCACAGACCACTCCAAGTTCAATTAAATAGAAATTTATTAACATCAGCACCTTTTTCAGGATTTTGGACCTCCAAACAATAATCAAATAGGACACAAAATAGTTTCTGTCTCCTTCCCTTCCTCCCCCTCAAGTGTCAATCTAACTCTTTCCCAACTTGAAACCCTGATGCATTGAATCAGCACCCTTATACCTTGTACCCAGGAGTGCTTCCAGGGTAAGGATGATACCACCGTGGAAGCACTTCTGGTCATACAGAAGCCTCACTGTACCTTTTTTCATAGCACCCCTGGTAGCCCCTGGGTACCCTAAACAAGGCCATCCCCACAAAAATTCCAACTCTTAGGCAAGCCAAGAGGGGAACCAGACAGAAGAACAATGGCCCACCTCCCATGTTGGGGGATGGATTGCCCATAAAAGCCCATCTCCTCTGCCCTCTCTGTTATCATCCATGATTCCCACTCCTGTGGTCTTTCCACTGCATCTTTCTGGCTAAGTAGGGGATATTCCTTAAAAACTGTTGGGATGCAAGAGCATCCTCTCTGGTACAGACATACATACATACATACATTATATATACACACACACACATGCCACCTAGCGCTCTGGGGAGGTAACACTCTGGATACGCTCCCTCCCCTGGTCCATCAGCGTAGGGGCATCCCCGGCTGGGTAAGCCATAAACACACTGCCCCCTCCCTCAGCTGAGCCTTGAGGGGCAAAGTGGCCCTGTCCCATGAGCGGTTGTCTTTCTCCAGGAGAGGGAGTTGACGTAACCTGGTCCACAGATCCACCCTGAAAAAAAACGGAACCAAGAAAGGGATGGGGAGTCGCTGGTGCTGCTGCCATCTGTTGGCATCTATCGGTCTTCTAACCATGGCACAGGCTAAAGCACTCATAACAGCATTGCTCCCCTCCTCACACCTGTGTTCTGCGGACATGGAAGCAGGACGGGAAGTTCTCTCCACCTTGGTTGAGCTCGGGTGCTTCTCTCCGCCCCCCTGTGGAGAGAGCCCATCACCGCATGAGTGTGGATGGGCTCAGGGCTGTACAGTATGCTGTTTGGAGACCCGGTCTTTCTTTTCTGGGTCTTCCTCTTACTCTGGGGTGCAGCGACAGTCTGGGTCTCTTGGACTTGTGTGGGGCAAGAGCAGACACACGCTTTTAATTTTTTTCTTTTCCCCATGGAAAACACCTCTCCCAATTTCCCATGTGTACAGCTCAGTTCCAGCACAGCACAAAACACAAAGTACACTTCTCTTCTTTCTCTCTTTTTCTTCTCTCTTCTCTCTCTTTTCTTCTCTTTTTCTCCACTCCTCCTGGCAAGCTTCATCTTCTCCCATCCGACTGCTGGCTCCTTTTATAAGATGGGGATGGGGTTAATGCCCCGGCCGTACACCCTAATATTATATATTGTGACACTAGGGGCCGCTATTGTCCCGTTAAACCCACAGACAACACGTCCAAACACCAGGTAAACGTCCCAGTAATATTTTTAATATATTCAATAAAGTGCACAAAGCACCTTCACCTCCACAATACACAATAATAATCAATAATCAACAATAATAAATTCTCCTCTCCACCCAGCAGCTCTGTCACTCTTCCTCCCAACTCCAGCTCTAACGCTGGGTTTCCCACAGTCCTTTAAATAGTCCTTGACCTGGAAGTGCTCCTGTCCTTCAGTCCATGTGATTCCATAGCACTTCCGGGTCAGATAAAGAGTTATATTTTTCTTCCGCCCAGAAATACTTCAGTTCTTCCGTCCCCGTGACTTGGGAGTACTTCGAAATAAAAATCCCCTTGTCTTCCTGCAGCGTCCCATGGTGGACCCCAGGGTTCCCAACAGGGCTGTGAAACCAAACTCCATCTCCCATGGTGCCCTGCGGGAATCCTGGGTACTTCTATGCTGCAGGGGAGACACCATCTAGCGGCCTGGATGTGTCGGCTGGGATGAGTTGCCGGCCGTCCATCACAATATATATACAGTATATAGTCACACACATGTGAATAGGAGACAGCTTCGGGGCTTATTACCAAGTAGTTCTATCCTGTGTCGAGGGTTAGAACTGTCATCTAATGTCTCTCCTTTCCTTTCATGCTCAGACCCGCGGATCCTCAGCGTGAACAGCTCTGACATGACTTCTTCTTTCAACTTTCTGGACTTGCTCCTTCCACTAGGATCAACATAAAAAGGATGCCACAAACAGAAGACCCCAGGCGGATGATCTGCATCTGAAAACATATCACCTCACCACACTAGCTGTTATTTTGTGATTGTTTGCAACTTACCTTTTTTTTGACATAATTCCAACAATTATATGGGTTTCACAATCTGGTGCCGCAAACTCTTTATCATGGTTTTACCTTTTGGTGTGCTTGAGTGTAGCAGTCATAACCTGTATGTCTTTTTTCCATACTAACAAATGTATATATATATATATATATATATACAGTATATGTATGCGTCAGTGTCTAAAAAATGTGTCCATCGCTGAAGATGACATCATGGACTAATTTGATATCATATCACTGTGCATCATGATTCCAACTCACCTAGTGACAGAAGTTCTACAAACAAAGCTAAGTAATGACCCCACCATAGCAACACGAATGAAGCTGGCCATGAACAATACAATGCACCTAGTTTCACTTTGTTATAAAACTCACTTTCATTTTAATGGAAAATACTACAGACAAAAAGATGGCATGCCAATGGGATCTCCATTATTAGGACTCTTAGAGGAATTGATAATGTAATGATTTGAAAGCATGGCTCTAACTCAGTACACCCCAAAACTTTGGATGTGCTACGTTGATGACACATTCATCATATTAAAAACGGATCAGCTGAATGATTTCCATAACCACATCAACACAATATTCCCTGTGATCCAGTTCACTATGGAAAAAGAAATAGACTAATGCTTCAATTTCCTTGACATATCCAATGAAAGAGGTAATGACGATACCCTGATTACAAGTGTTTATCGTAAGGAATGTTAACAAAATATTACACCTTGCTAGCAATTACCTGTCATTGGATAAACAGAACTGTGTTAACACTCTATTCAGAAGAGTTCACACCAATTGTAATACCAATGAGACTAAAAAGAATGAAAGGTGCTGTCTTCTCCAACTGTTCACATCAATTGGCTAACCAAAGACATTCATCAGACAATGTTTACATAGAAGATACTAGAGACACCCACAAACAATCGACTCCAACTTGACCCCTCCATCCCACATGGCACACACTTCCTTATCATCATGGGGTATCAGAAGATACAGCATATATCCTATCCAGATCAGGCATCAAAATTGTGCACAAGCCTACATACACTCTGCGCACAGTCATTTTTAATGCTAAAAGCAAGAAATCAGCAGCAGACACACAGAACTACAGTGTACCATGTGATTCATGCCCAGCTGTATACGTCGGACAAATATTAAAAACACTCACCCCATGTATACAGGAACATCGCAATGCGGTCAAAAGGAAGGACCCACGATCTCTGATTCACACACATACAGTTTTGACCGAACACATTTAAATGGGTCTCAGTGAAAGTAAAATTCATAGCTAATACTAAAAGTGCCAGAAAAATGGCTGAAATGTGGCTATGCAATGAAAATGACATTAACAGACATTTGGACATGAACCTAGCATATGCAGGCTGGAAAAGAAGAACATGCAAATAATAAATAAGACTTTATGACCAATATCTTTCGAACCCTGCCTCATCAATCCACTCCTGCACACATCCACCTACACTCCCCTCCTTATTTGCTATATATTGTCTTGGATTTGTGTACAGTAAGTCTAATAATTTTCCTCTGATAATGATTCCTGATAGGAATCAAAAGCTTAGGAATCAAAACTATTTTAGGATACGTGATTCATTGTCTCATTTTTTGGATTTCTAGCTACAAATATGCAAACCGTATCACAAACCTTATACATTATATATATATGTAAAATCTCTGAACTGTTTAATAATTAGAATGTAAAGATGGACTCAATATAATTACATTATTGCTCATTCCCCATTTATAGCATTTTGTTTTGGCTTCCACTGATTTGCCAGTTTATTAGGTACCACCGCACCTTATCATAAATTTTTTATTCAAACATGTTTTACTAAATGTCACATATTAGTTTAAATTGCTTTAGTGGCCTAAAGGTGGAAAGGGCTGTTTGTGGCAAGATTGTGTAGCCATCAGATTTGTAGACAAAGTGGAATGCATTATTTTCTGTATGGTACAGCACCCTGAACAATGCATCTAGAATACTGTAGAATGATTTTCTGAAGGACAAAAAAGGCACCACATGCCCGTAGAAAGGTGAACCTAATAAACTGGCAGCTAAGTGTATTATGTGCTGTAAAATGCAATTTCAATTATAGAGTTTTCTCTTGTCTGGCACAGTGTTAACATTATACTTAAACAAAGTGTTTAAGTATTGAATATTGAAAAGTGAATATTTTCACTGAAGGGATTCCCTTACTGTATATATAGCTAGCTATACAGCAAGACTAATCACAACACCAGCTGTAGTCACGCAAGTGACATCTCAGTCAGTGACAGTGAAATTGTGCTATTTAGTCGTGCAGATGAAAATCCTGAGACCCCACCATAGCCTTTCATGAACTCTTGGAACCCCTACTTCCCTGGAGGTTGAGAGAAGATTCCAGAAATCTGACACATATATTTGAAAGTTCTCAAAACTGTCTCAGAACAGCCCTGAAGTTGACAAGAGGCAGCATGGAGCTCATCAGCAGTGGAATTCAGCTGTCAGAAAAGGCTTGACTCTATTTAACGGCTGAGTGACTGAAATAGCTAACATCAAGGGAAGTTGCTGTCTTTAATTTTGGGTAACTTTTATTTTTTTATTAACTATTTAGCAACAGAGAGTAGACAAAAAACTGTGTGAATGATATGTCTAAATAAGCTGATTTGTACAGGTAGATCTGGACTATTTTAAAAATGAAAAAGTTATACTGTAAACGAGAAGGCATAGTGTATTGTATAATTTGAGTTTGTACAGTAGGAACCCACGCTCTTAAATAAAGGAAATAAAGGGTAGAGGGCCTTTCAAAAACAGAGACGAAATGATTAAATGACTGAAAGACTTAGTATTAGTTGTTCCTTTAAAAAGCAAGCCTTTTGGATTTTAAATAGGGAATGCAGGTGCATAATTAAAGCCTTGAGTAGAACATTATACCTGAAATACAAAATATGTTTTAAGAAAATAATGACAGTTGTTTTTTCTTTTGTTTTTAAAATCACCAACCAAAATGAATGTGGATATAACTTCAATGCATGCTCTTATTTACATAAGGGTAAGATAATGGTACAGGGAAGAGATTTTTAGCAAAGAGTTATATTACATAGTATGTTTGTCATTTACACATTGAATAGTCATACTTGATGTACTTGAATATTTTGAATGCTAAAATGAGGATGTGACTAAAAGATAATTAAACATGAATGTTCACTAAGTTATAATTCTTCTGCATACTTCAAAACAACATTTACTCCCTTTATAGAACACTGTGGGCTTAGAATATTAAAAGCTATATTCAATGCACTTTAAGTCTGAATACTTACTTGACAAAGACAATATATTTTTTCTCAACTTTACATTTTGCAGTTTGAAATAAAAGATGTAGTATATTTTAGGAGGAATGCACTGCTGGTACACTTCAAGACCCTTATTCAACCATCATAACTGAAGACTAAGTGAGGAGACAACAGAGGAAGCTAAACACAGGAAAAGCTGTGGGCCCCAATGTAGTCAATCCACGAGTTCTTAAAGCCTGTGCTGAACAACTTTGTGGTGTTCTCTATCACCTGTTCAGCTTGTCCCTAAGGCTCATGAAAGTGTTGCTGCTATGGAAAACATCCTGCATTGTTCTTGTTCCGAAGAAGGCAGGTGTCTCTTCACCTAATGACTACAGACCAGTGGCCTCCTTACATCCCACAATCATGAAGACCTTTGAGATGCTAGTCCTGGACTATGTGAGTCCTCTTGTGGTAGAACTCCCTGGGCCCCACTGGAGTTTGCCTATCAGACAAAGATTGGAGTGGAGGATGAAATTATATATTCTTCTCACGCAGGATTTATTCTTACATGGACAAAGCCGGGCTGCAGTGTGAGAATTTGTTTTTTTTATTTATCTAATGCCTTCTATACCATCCCGCCGCTCATATTAAGGGGTAAACTCAGATATATGAAGGTGGATGAGCCTATGGCATCCTTGATACTGGACTATCTGTTGGGTAGATCACCAGTTTGCAAGGTTTAAGGACAGTGTTTCATGATAAGGATATCAGTAACACTGGAGGACCACAAGGAGCAGTCCCTGTCTCCTTTTCTCTTCACTCTGTACACTTCACACTACAAATATAACACCAGGTCATACCCCTTGCAGAAATTCTCAGATGATTATGGGGTGTATAGATAAGGGGAATAAGACAGAGTATAGGAGACAGGTGAGAATTAGTTTCTTTGTGCAAAAAGAATGGTCTGCATCTAATAAATAATAGAGTCAATTAATAGATGACAACTGTTCTTTAAAACAAATTCTCTCAACCAGAAATAGGGATGCAGATATGGAAGATGATTAAGGATAAAGAGTACAAAATTTCACTTGATTTAGGGAGTTTGAGAAATGTATTTTTTCTTCACAAGGAGAACCATTAATACTGTGGAATAAGTTACAAAGTAGTGTAAGTAGACAGTAGTACTCAACTACTACTTCAAATCTCAACTTAACCTTTTCTTAAAGGGTGATGCCTCACTCTTATGTTCTTAAATAAACATTTTTTTTTGTCAATGATTCCATACATTTCAGTACTTTTAAAACTATGCAATATAATCTACCAAAAACAACAAAAAAATACATTGAGTGCAGGGATTGTACAGTAACTTCAGATCAACAAAGCAAACACTGTCACCTGAAATTTGTATTTCACTCACCAGGTCAGAGGAGGGAGGTGAAGAGGTTGTGCAATTTTCAGTCTGCTCTTCAGGTCTTCCCATCTCCTCTGATCAACAGTCAACAGAGCTGTTCCCTGTACAAAAAAATACCTCATTCAGGATTTGGTAAAAATGACTGCAATAAACATAAAAGCATGAGAGGCAAGTGGATTGCTTCACTGAATTTCAAAACATATTGATTAATGTAATCTGTAAAATTATGTTGCACATTAAACTGAAGAAATAATTCCTGTTGTGGCAAATGGTAGTTTTGTTAATGCAATATTTCTTCCTTCTTTGAGGGATGGGAAGAAGCAAATGAAATATTAAGTTACATTTTACAATTTAATATAATTTAATGGGATCTGTGTGCAAACTCTGTAATGTACCAGTGAGATAGCGTTTGAAGTACAGTGTGTTCTTCTAATTACACTATAAAATAAAGAAAGCTCTAGATTAGGGTATGATAAACTACAGGCTGCAAGCTGGACTACGTCCACTAGCTATGTTAACCAGTCTTTGGGGTCAACAACAGATTAGTTAACATTCACTATTATCAACTTGTTAAATGCTGATTATTCTATTATATTAGATTAATTTCTATAAAAGTGGAATATCAGCTTTTTACCAGTTCAATTCACTATTTAAAGTGTGTCGTTTTACTGTGAGGGAACCTTTACCAAAATCAGTGAAATGGAAAAGTAAAAGTTCAACAAAGAATAGAGCACAAATACTTTTTCACAGAATTGAAAGAAAGGCTATTCAATTTCATTTATAAGGAAAAGCATTCAAATCATAAATCTCAGTCTGCATTTTCCTACCAAACTTGCTTATTATGCTAGCAATCTGTGTAGTGAGGAGCAGGTTAATAGAGCTTTTAAACTACCCTCTAGTTTACAGGTTCTGCAAAAAGGATTTTTCTGCAATTCTGCTGTTCCATGGGCCAGCACAAACGCTAGCTACCTTGCTTACATATGAATTTCCCAAATATGAAAACAGCTTTCAGAAGGTAAGTTTGGTTTGAAGGAGCGTATGACAGAAATCCAAAACAAAAGTGAGAAAATAAATAGGTTTTCCCATTCTTTCCAAGAATGTACAGTAGTAAAATGTAGAATTTATAATTAATAGAAATACAAATTACCTTTCCTGCTGTTCTCCACACACATTTTCTTATGTTCCCATTACCTGAAACCTTTAATTTACTGGCATGAATTAAATTCTGTTTTTAAAGTAATTTATTTCTTCACTTTTCATTTATCAAAGCTTATCCTGGGGCGGCACGGTGGCGCAGTGGGTAGCGCTGCTGCCTCGCAGTTAGGAGACCCGGGTTCGCTTCCTGGGTCGTCCCTGCGTGGAGTTTGCATGTTCTCCCCATGTCTGTGTGGGTTTCCTCCGGGTACTCCAGTTTCCTCCCACAGTCCAAAGACATGCAGGTTAGGTGCATTGGCAATCCTAAATTGTGCTTAGTGTGTGTGTGTGCCCTGTGGTGGGCTGGCGCCCTGCCCGGGGTTTGTTTCCTGCCTTGCGCCCTGGGATTGGCTACAGCAGACCCCCGTGACCCTGTAGTTAGGATATAGCGGGTTGGATAATGGATGGATGGAAGCTTATCCTTATGCTACAATGTACAGGACTCTATACTCTTTAAGGATTCTTTGTGCATAACATAGAAAAGGAAGACATTTATCTTTGTTAATTAATCAGTTTGGCCTTCAGCAATGCTGCTATTTAATTGAATAATTTGGTAATGCTCCTACTTTATTTACTTTATCTTTCTTTGTTGAAGAGGGTGGTCTTTGGCTGTTAGATTTATATCAAAGTAACTGAAGCACACTCATTTTAATAAACAGAATAATATAATTTATTGATAAACAAAAGGATTGCGGAAATTTTATAACTGTATATTTAATTAATATATAAGGCACAACGCGAGACAGATAAACATATAAAATAAAAGAGGTTGGCTGTTTTTTACTGTCTTTTTAGAACTTTAATTTATGTTGGCATGGATAAAACAGTTTTATAATACCAACCCTTTAAGGATGATGGATGATGTTGTGTGGAGTTGTCGCTGTTGTTTTTCTTGGTTGAAGTAATGGTTTCTACTTGTGGTGGAGTGCACTTTTTCTCTTGGCTGTACAATCTTTTGTCTGTGTTGTGCAGTGCTTTCTTTAGGCTCTTTGCTGTGTTGTCTGCAGCCTCATAGGGAAAAGCATGACTCTTTCTGGCACAAGACTTTAGATGCCGAAGGTCACTTCTTGAAGTAAAGGACTCAGTTCTTGAAGTAATGACAAAAAAACTTGGCTTGGCAGAGAGGATCTCAGCTTTCAGGTAAACAAACCAAACAGACTGTCAGCTTATGGCTCCCAAAAAAAGACAAGCTTATCAGCTTTTAGGTTTCTGAGAGGAGTCATTTCAGAGAGGGCAAAAGGTCATTTTTTGGAGAGTGTTGATAAGATTTTCTCCCATGTGAGGAGTGTAGCTACTTTTTGAAGGACTGTGTAACCTCTCATGATTGGACTGAATCACTTCTAGTTACAAAATCAGTGCCTGCTCATAGGTGCGTTATTCTGACCATCACACAAGTGCGTAATTTTGTCCATCATTGTTGTCACTTGTTGAATTGTAGCTTCTTGTTCGGACTTGGGTGTCAATTTAGCGTCTTCTAGTCTGTGGGGCTCTGGAAAGATGTTAGTTCAACTCTGCTTTTCACCTTTGTTATCAGATGAAATACAGGCTGAGATTGGTATGAATTGGTGTTCAGTCCCTTATTTTGGAATGCAGACTGGGGGAAGGTGAACCTGAATTTCTGCATCTGTGTTAAATCTGCTGTCTTAATAGGCCTGGTATGCCACTAAAAAGACTAGCAGTATGGGCAATACCTATCTTGTCCTGCATATCCTCTCTGTTTGGCAGTTAACATCCACTGAGGCATATCATGAGTCAAAACACAAATAGTCATTAGGCATTATACCACTAGTGTTAACAAGGAAGATTTCAATTACTGTACACTTGCTATGCTAAGACCATTAAAAGTAAATTCTTTCATTTCTAAGCCAGCATATGACAATGTTTTGCACTGTTTAAAACTGACCCCATTACTACACAAGCTGCAGTTGTACATGACATTGTTTATCCATTCATTCTGCATCACTGGGTTCATGCATATCTCTAACTACTCTGTGTTATTTGGTCCTTCTACTTCTGACCTCTGTTACTTCAGTGGAATCTCATATTCAACACTGAGTGTGTGGGCTTTGTGACTATACTGTATATCGTTTTACTCCAGACTGGATTTATAGAGACCTTGTAGCGGGGCCACATAGTGTTTAAATGTCAGTTCTGAGGTGCGTCTCGTTTCATTGTCCCGTTTACTGTTTATGTGCATCGGTTAATGCCATCCCCGAAAAACGGGGATGGATGATGGAAGGAGACCACAGCCGCCAACCTGGAAAACACCTGTTTACAATCAATCAATCACAGGATTATTTAAGCCAGCAGGAGGAGAAGGAAGAGAGAGGAGAGAAGGAGATTTTTCATTCACGACCACGAACCAACGGTACCAGTTATTGTCCACATCGCGCTTGCCAATCCAGTTTGTTTTCCATCTGCCGGATTTATTTCAAGGACCTCACCACGAGAGACCCCGGGGTAGGACTAAATCATCCACCATACACACGAGGATTCACGGTGAGGCTGTTCCATTTTTTCCGGGTAGAATCAAACAACTCAATATCACTAACTCAGTCATCCGCTTTCAGGACAGTTTCTTTATTACCGGACTCACGTTCTCATTCATTTTCAGTTTATCATTCATTGTTGTTTTCGTGTTGTGTGTTTATTTGTTACAGGGACAAGGGAGGGTTTTTGTTGTGTGTATATATATATATATATATATATATATATTATATATAGTATATATATAATTTGGTGGTGTCTTGATATTGCTGGGGTGGAGGGATATTTGTACTTATATATGTTTCTATTTTTTGCATGTCTTGTTCTACTTAATACATTTAATCTGTTTAATTTTACATCCTGTTTTTGTGCTCATATTTTTCACCGTCGATTGTGGGGAGAAAAGTTTAATTGGTAAGAAGTACGGCTTGATAGTTTATCTCTCAGTTAATTATCCAGGCCACTGGTCTTGGAGGTGTAGCTGCCGGCTGGGTAAAAGGGGTCGGCCGTTACATAAAGTGGTGCCCTCTCTGAGGAATCTAAATAAATATCTATCGCTGTCTGCCTTTAAACAATTCCCTATTAATATGTCTATAGTGCGTGCCGAGCAGGACGACACCATTGCTTCGCCGCGGTGTGATGGAGTAGCCGGGGCGCGGCACGTCACGGTCAGAGCGTGTTCAGCGGTGCGGGAGGTGGTGGATTCGTTGCAGTCGCTGTACCTCGAAGATCACCATGGACCTGAGAAGGAATGCCTGGAGGATGTCTCGCCTCCGTGGGAAGATCTGGCGCAACAACTAACCCGGCTGGATGAGAAAGTCCGCGAGGTTGCTGAAAGTGCGCTTGGGCGCGAAGATGCCTTGCGGGCTCGCATCAGCAGCTCCCAGGAGGAAGTAAAAGAATATCTTAGTGAGCAAGTTCAACTCCTGGGGCGGGGAAATCGTGTTGTGCCTCCAGAGGCGGGATCAACGCTGGCAAGAAACTCTTCAGGGGGAGGTCCGAAGGAGTCTCCAGACGTTTACGTCAGTCACCCTGTCATTCAACGCCGTACAGGTCTAGTGGGGGGGGGGGGTGTGAATACATCAATCGGCCCTCTGTTCCTGGGGTGCGCCTTTCCTTTCCCAAGTTGGGGGGCCCCTTATAACATCGATGATGTCCTCAACTTTGTGGAAGAAGGGGAGGCATATCTGGCTGTTAACCCTTTAACCCCAGAAGAGCTTATGAGGGTGATAGGGGCATCCCTCTCGGGGCCGGTGCGGAGCTGGTGGCTGACGGCCAAGAAGAATATTAAAGACTGGGGATCCTTTCGTCGATCTTTCCTCATGGCTTTTCTTCCGGAAGACTATGAATCTGAACTGGAGGACAAGCTGCGATCCATGGTGCAACTGCCTTCGCAATCCATCCGGGACTTCGCCTATGAATATCGGGCTTTGTGTTTGAAGTGGCGGCCGGCTATGTCTGAAGAAGAGGTGGTCCGCCCGCATTCTTAATGCCTGCAACCCGCGGTTAGCTGGGGTTCTCAGGGGGGTGGTGGGTCGGTGGAAGACCTGGTGAAGGTGGGCTCGCAAGTGGAACGGGACTGGGGAAACTCAAAAACGTACTGGAATAAAGTACAAGCCAGTACACGAGAAACTCAGCCCCTAAAACCCCAGCGAGCCAAACCTTGCCGGTCGGAAGCCGATCTCGCCATCATGCAAGCGAGTTACGTCCCTCCTGATCGTCCCAGTGAAGCTGCGGGGGTGGCAGGTAGATGCGGTGGTGGATACAGGGAGCCATCACACCTTAATCCGCTCAAGCATGTGGAAGATTAGGCTGACCGACAGACAACTTAACATCTGCCCCGTCTGGTCCGATTTGTATTGGCAGATGGGAGTGAACACAGAACCCTGGGCAAAGTCCCCTTGAGGTACAGTGTACTTTCCACCACCTGGGAGATGGATACGTATGTCCTGGATGACCGGACACCTGTCCGTCCCGTTACTCCTTGGGCTGGACTCCTTTAACCACCATGAGGATGACCATCCATCTCAGTCCCAGGGGGTATACGGTGCCAGGGGAAGGGGGTATGCGACTTCATTCATAAATCCAAAGAAGATCTGGGCTCGGAATTCATTGGCTTCTACGCAGCAGTGAGGAGTGACGCAAGCACCTCGGCGGCAGCCCCTGTGGAGGAACACCCGAAGAGGTAAGGGCCGGTGCTGAAGAAGTGGGCCGAGGTGTGGACTTGAGAAATTAGGAGTCGCCCGTGGAGTTAGCCACGTGATCCACACCTCGGACGAAGTTCCAATAAGGCACCGAGCCTACCGCGTTTCTCCACTAAAGAAGGGCATAATTAAAGAACACCTTGATCAAATGCTCGCCGAGGGAATAATTGAACCATCTTCCTCCTCCTGGGCGTCCCCTGTGGTCCTCGTGAAGAAGACTGATGACATCTATCATTTCTGCGTGGACTACAGGGGGGTTAACGGGGAAGACGAGCCTAGACGCATATCCCATGCCCCTGGTTCATGAGATTCTGGAGTCACTGCATGGAGCTGCAGTTTTCAGCACACTAGACCTCTGCAGTGGCTATTGGCAGGTGCCGATGGACGAGGGGAGTAAGAAGAAGACGGCAGTCATCACCCCTGAAGGCTTGTTCCAGTTCAAAGTCATGCCTTTTGGGCTTAAAAATGCTGGGGCTACCTTCCAGCGGCTCATGGAGCAAGTCCTGAGGGGGTGATAGGCAAGATCTGCTTTGTTTACATCGACGACGTCATTATTTTACTCCCCTTCTATTAAACAACATCTCCAGGACCTGGACACCATCTTCCAACGATTACATCAAGCGCACCTTTACGCTGAACACGAAGAAGTGTACCTTCATTCAACCCCCACATACGCTTCCTCGGGGCACATTCTTTCATCTGAGGGGGTCGCTGTAGACCCCGAGAAGACCTTAGCCATCCGAGACTACCCCACGCCCACGGATTTGAAATCTTTGCAACGTTTCCTTGGGCTAGTGGGGTGGTATCACAAGTTCATTCCCCGGATGGCTGATATAGCGGCTCCCTTGAACAACCTAAGAAAAAAAGATGTCCCGTGGGAGTGGACAGCAGAGTGCCAGGACGCGGTCGAGCAACTAAAGAGCCACCTTCAAGAGCCGCCCGTTCTGGCCCAGCCAGATCCGCAGCCTCACTTTCCAGGTACAAACAGATGCCAGCAACCTGGGGCTTGGTGCCGGTGCTCACTCAGAAAATCCACCAGGCTGAACACGTCATCGCTTACGCCTCTCGAGCCTTGCACGGCGCCAAGCTCAATTATTCGACAGCTGAAAAAGAGTGTTTGGCTGTCGTTGTGGGCTGTGGAAAAATGGAGACACTATCTGGAGGGGGTTGAATTTGAAGTGTACACCGACCATCACGCTCTGACCTGGGTATTTAATCACCCGAAGACCTCCTCCCGTCTAACCAGGTGGGTACCTCCCCGCCTCCAGAACTTCACTTTCAAGGTGACCTATCGGAAGGGCTGTGGCAATATTGTGCCTGATGCTCTGTCCAGGGTGTCCCGAGCCACCGGGGATGGTGTGTTTGGCAGAGGCAAATGAAGATGATCCTCCCTCTGCCAAGAAGCCTTGAAGACCTGGCTCAAACACAAGCCACCAGTCCATTCTGCCAGAGCATCAGGGAGGGACTGGAGCAGCAGCGTACCGACCGGGTACACTTCGTGGACCTCCAGGGGGGTTCTGTACAGGACCACTCCATCCTCCCTTGGGGGTCTGCAACACCAACTAGTGGTCCCGGAAGAGCTCATCCCAGACTTCCTAATTTACTATCATGACAGTCCTTTAGGTGGTCACCTTGGAAGGACAAAGACTTTATTAAAGATCCTGGGGGTTGCGTGGTGGCCGTCTGTCGAAAGACGTTTGCCACCATGTGAAGAAGTGCATCACCTGCCAACAGCTCAAAAACCCACCTGGTAAACCGGCAGGATTTCTGCAATCGACAATCGCGGATGGACCGTGGGAGACTTTGGGAGTCGACCTGATGGGGCCTTTTCCTGTTACCAGCTCGAGGAAGACCGTCCTGATGGTGGTGATTGATTATTTTTCAAAGTGGGTGGAGCTGTTTGCCTTAACGGATGCCAAGACTAACAAGATCTGCTCCACCCTGAAGAATGAAATCTTCACCCGCTGGGGGGTGCCGAAGAACATCGTCTCAGACCGGGGTCCGCAGTTCACGAGCTCTCTATTAGATGAACTTTATACAGCCTGGGGAGTGAAGAAAAACCTGACAACAGCTTACCATCCCCAGGCTAACATGACAGAGCGAGTGAACCGGACCCTGAAGAACATGATCGCCTCCTATGTGGGTGAACGCCATCAGGACTGGGATAAATGGCTCCCCGAGCTCCGGTTTGCCCTGAACACCGCTGTGCACGAAGCCACAGGTGAGACGCCTGCTTTGGTTGCGCTGGGCAGACAGCTAAAGGGCCCGCTTGACCCGACTCCTTCCCAGAGCCCCCTAATCCAGAAACCACCATTTACAATAACCTATTTAAAATTGAGGAATTACGGCGGAGAATCCAACAGAGGTTGGTGAGTTCGACATCCAGACATGCCAAGTTATATAATGCCCGGCGTAAGGAAGCGCACTTTCAGCCGGGTGATTTGGTCTGGATTAGAGCTCACCAACTCTCGGATGCCAGCAAAAGGTTCTCCGCCAAGCTAGCGCCTAAATGGTTAGGTCCGGCCAAAATCATTTCTCAAACAGGTCCCGTTAACTTCCAGTTTCAAAGGGGTATCGGCACTGACTCCAAGATAGACACAATCCATGTGGCCAATCTCAAGCCGTACTTCGGCCCTCCCTTGTCCAAGGTTGGGGGGGGGGGAAATGTAGCGGGGCCACATAGTGTTTAAATGTCAGTTCTGAGTGTGTCTCGTTTCATTGTCCCGTTTACTGTTTATGTGCATCGGTTAATGCCATCCCCGAAAAACGGGGACGGATGATGGAAGGAGACCACAGCCGCCAACCTGGAAAACACCTGTTTACAATCATTCAATCACAGGATTATTTAAGCCAGCAGGAGGAGAAGGAAGAGAGAGAGGAGAGAAGGAAATTTTGTTTCACCATCACGACCACGAACCAACGGTACCAATTATTGTCCACATCGCGCTTGCCAATCCAGTTTGTTTTTCCATCTGCCGGATTTATTCCAAGGACCTCACCACGAGAGACCCCGGGGTAGGACTTAATCATCCACCATACACACGAGGATTCACGGTGAGGCTGTTCCATTTTTTCCGGGTAGAATCAAACAACTCAATATCACTAACTCAGTCATCCGCTTTCAGGACAGTTTCTTTATTACCGGACTCACGTTCTCATTCATTTTATCATTCATTGTTGTTTTCGTGTTGTGTGTTTATTTGTTACAGGGACAAGGGAGGGTTTTTGTTGTGTGTATATATATATATATATATTTGGTGGTGTCTTGATATTGCTGGGGTGGAGGGATATTTGTACTTATATATGTTTCTATTTTTTGCATGTCTTGTTCTACTTAATACATTTAATCTGTTTAATTTTACATCCTGTTTTTGTGCTCATATTTTTCACCGATTGTGGGTGGAAAAGTTAATTGGTAAGAAGTACGGCTTGATAGTTAGATTATCTCTCAGTTAATTATCCAGGCCACTGGTCTTGGAGTGTAGCTGCCGGCTGGGTAAAAGGGGTTGGCCGTTACAACCTGATGTCCCTAAAGGCTAACCACAAGGATACACTACAAAGAATCCCATTCCCTACAAAGACAAGCATAGAGCTTTTCTGCCTTTTTACCTATTTACGAGAACTCCTACTTTCCTTTTCTTTGCCATCAGGAAGTTTACCTGGAGTATTCTGTAATTGAGGGGTTAACTCAGGGTGTTTGGACTTTCAATGTTTTCTGCCTTACTTAAGGATACCCAAGGAAGGTCGTAGACCCCTAAAAGCATCCAGTATGTCATGGTGTAATGCTAAGACAATGTACTAGTGCTTCTTATGGAACTTGGATCAGAATGGTGCTGTCTGCGGCACAACAGCATTAGCCAAATCATGTCTGTGATGTGTTACTAAAGCCTTCTACCATGATGAGTTGACTAGCTATTTAGTAACCACTTTCTCAGCTACAGCATCATGACTTCACTTCTGCTTCATGTAGCCATTAATTTGTTTCTTGTACATGGCCTGAGGATTGTGAGAATGTGTGGCAGGTTCTTACCACTAATGTGTTCCCAACTCTTTGGCAGGAAGTGTGACCTTTGATTAAAACTGTCACAGGAAGGCCTCACCTGCTCACATCTGGTTTCACTCACATTGCACTTGTGGTTCTAATCGTGCCCTTTGGGCAGGTGGGCATTTGGTCCACAAATGAAATTACAGGTTACTGTAAAGAGAATGGTTTCCTATGGAATGGTTCACCACTGATGGTTTTTGTTCTTCTGAATTCAAGACCAGGGAAAGGCAGTTTACAGTTTAATCAGATGAAGCCTGAATATGCTAACTGGAACAATTGTAAAATCTTTACCATTTACAGACTTGTTTTCCTTCTCTGAAACTAGACCACTATCACTGTCTCATTTCTTAACCTTCTTAATTGGCTTTGCTACCTGAGCTTCAGCTCATTAGTTTTTAGTCAATATGATCATCTGGATGTCCAGCATTTTGTCCTCAGGGAGTGGCTAGGATATCTAAAGGACATCTTTGCTCTGGCCTCAGTGTCTTCAGGGACCTAGCACTCCAAAAGATTATATTCATTCCGACATCTTCCACATTTCAGTTTCTCCATTATAAATGCTGACATCAGAGGTTTTGTGTTTAGGTCCTGCAGAGGTGAGTGTATTAATTTAACTTCAGTAGCTCCAGGAATCTTGCTTTGAGGTCCACTTGAGCATATAGTTAGCCCCCATAGTGTTCTGGATCCTCAGCCTTTAATAAGTTTTGAATATCAACATATTACTTAAATACAGTAAGCATTTAAGGTTTTAGCAAAACTGTCAGTTTATGCTTGTTAGCTGCAGAAGAAACATTTTTTTCCCACTGATTTCCAATCATTCTTCTCATGATTCAGATTTATTTTCTGTGTTGCCATCTCCTCTTTCCAGCAGCTAAATAAGTTTCAGCATACACAGAAGTTCTTTAGGGAAGGATGGATTGCCCTCCTCTTATCAGTGATTATTCTTCCTAACATTATTTTGAGTTTTGTGAATGCCTGAGAGAGACACAGGCAATATCTCACAAAGCATGGTGTTAAATGACAAGGCTGGGCTTTATGTCATTTTTGTGCATTGGAATCTGCTAGGTGAGAGATGGCTGCTCTCACATTGCACATTGGCATATTTGGAGAACAGTGTGCTTTGAGACTTGTGTCTCAGTATTCAAAAGTCACTGGCGTTAGGCTGTTTAATCTTTAGAAATGGGATGGGAAGTCCATCTCAGCTTGGCCAAGGTGGCTTGCAAAGGTTAGTTGCTGTTCATTTCTTTGCTGGGAGCTGTTCAAGAAATTATCTCATCCTTCAGGTTATGTTTCAATGGCAGTGAGCAGTACTTCTTCTTTAAAAGTCTGCTGCTGTCTTGAACATTCTTTGGAGTTTACTTTTAAAGGCTGGCCTGGTGATTTATAATGCTCTTTCGAGTTTTGTGGAGCCTCAACCACTTTGCGTATTGATTTCTTTCACTTATCTGGCAGACTTGTAAATCGTTCTGTTGCCCACCCCTTTTCAGCTAAATTCATTATTTCTTTTATATGCATGCTTTCTAAATCTGTTTGCAACACAATTATATCCTTAATCACATGTAAGAGATTTAGAATGAACAATCCCATAAATTCTACATCATCTTCCATTCCCGGATAGTTTTTCCTTCCAAAATAGGTGGCTTTCAGAATTTCATAATGTAGCCTAGGCAATTGATCTTTTCTTTGTTTTATTTTGTGTGCAGCAGCTACATCTGGAAGTGCTGCCGAACCAGGAACTGCGTACGCCCAGAGTGCTTCCGGGTGCAAGGGCAGCACTTCAGCCACATCAGGAAGTGCTGCCGGAAAACGATCACAGAACACCTGGAGCACATCCGGGGTGAGATAAAAGGGGTCGCCTCACTCCATTTGGGAAGGCCGGAGTCGGGAGGGAGAAGACAGAGCTTGTGAGGGAGGCATGGAAGCGGCTGAAGAGAAGTACAAAGGACTGAACTTTTTGGATTGTGCACAGTATTGTGTGTAGCTTAGAAATTGCAATTAAAGAGTGCGTGTTTTGGGACATCGTGAGCCTCAGTGTCTGTCTGTGTCTGGGCTATCTTTCACAATGCATGCAACTTTATTCTTCTAATTTTTTTAAGCCTTTCCTCCTGCACTAGTGTGTGCTTTAATTCCATAACTAAACCTAGACTGAATATGTCTGTTTTGCTCTGGAAAAGATTCTCAGTTACTAAGCTAGCATGCTTCTCTTTCTGTTTAAACAAAGCACTTAGCAAGATATCACTAAAGTTCACTTTAACCTGTTTAACTCACTTTAACACAGATTCCACAGCCCCTTCTATGCAAATCAGCAATCCAGCATGTTTAAAGCAAGAAATCACTTTTTACACTTCGGCGAATGCTTGTTTTATTCTGTACTTTACAGCGTTTCTTAACTGTTATATTTACCTTGAAAAAGTAATTTTCGATCTTAACTGGGCACGAACAGGGACTCCATAATAATGTAGGAACATTCCTAAATTATTTAATGAATTACCGACTGTCATGCCTCAGCCACGGTTCCCACTCTGGCTGTGGTTCAGATTCCTGTTTTATGTCTCTTTTGTTTATTTTCATTCTTTCATTTAAGCTGTTTATGTGCATTATATTCTGTGGTGGCCAAAGGCGGGGACCTTGGCGGTCCGATCCTCGGCTACAGAAGCAGGCCCTTGGGACATGGAATGTCACCTCTCTGAAGGGGAAGGAGCCTGAGCTAGTGCGCGAGGTCGAGAGGTTCCGGCTAGATATAGTCGGACTCACCTTGACGCACAGCTTGGACTCTGGAACCAATCTCCTTGAGAGGGGCTGGACTCTCTACCACTCTGGAGTTGCCCCCAGTAAGAGGCGCCGAGTGGGTGTGGGTATACTTATTGCCCCCCGACTTGGAGCCTGTTCATTGGGGTTTACCCCGGTGGACGAGAGGGTAGCCTCCCTCCGCCTTCGGGTGGGGGACGGGTCCTAACTGTTGTTTGTGCGTATTAACCGAACAGCAGTTCGGAGTACCCACCCTTTTTGGAGTCCCTGGAGGGGGTGTTAGAGGGCATACCTTCTGGGGACGCCCTCGTACTGCTGGGAGACTTCAATGCTCACGTGGGCCATGACAGTGAGACCTGGAAGGGCGTGATTGGGAGGAATGGTCCCCCCGATCTGAACCCGAGTGGTGTTTTGTTATTGGACTTCTGTGCTCGTCACGGATTGTCCATAACAAACACCATGTTCAAGCATAGGGGTGTTCATATGTGCACTTGGCACCAGGACACCCTAGGCCTCAGTTCGATGATCGACTTTGTGGTCGTGTCGTCGGACTTGCGGCCACATGTCTTGGACACTCGGGTGAAGAGAGGGGCAGAGCTGTCAACTGATCACCAGGTGGTGATCAGTTGGCTTCGATGGTGGGGGAGGATGCCGGTCAGGCCTGGTAGGCCAAAACGTGTTGTGAGGGTCTGCTGGGAACGTCTGGCAGAGCCCCCTGTCAGAAGTAGCTTCAACTCCCACCTCCGGCAGAACTTCGACCACATCCCGAGGGAGGTGGGGGACATTGAGTCCGAATGGGCCATGTTCCGTGCCTCTATTGTTGAGGCGGCTGACCGGAGCTGTGGCCGTAAGGTGGTCGGTGCCTGTCATGGCGGCAATCCCCGAACCTGTTGGTGGACACTGGTGGTGAGGGATGCCGTCAAGCTGAAGAAGGAGTCCTACAGGACCCTTTTGTCCTGTGGGACTCTGGAGGCAGCTGATAGGTACCGGCAGGCCAAGCGGAATGCGGCTTTGGTGGTTGCTGAGGCAACAATTCTGGTCCACTGTCTCAGGAGGGGGAAGCAGTGCAGTGTCAAAACTGTATATGGTGGGGATGGTGCGCTGCTGACATCGACTCGTGACGTTGAGGGTCGGTGGGGGGAGTACTTCGAAGACCTCCTCAATCCCACTAACATGCCTTCCAATGAGGAAGCAGAAACTGGGGACTCGGAGGTGGGCTCCCCCATCTCTGGGACTGAGGTCACCGAGGTGGTCAAAAAACTCCTTGGTGGCAGGGCCCCAGGGGTGGATGAGATACGCCCGGAGTTCCTCAAGGCTCTGGATGTTGTAGGACTGTCTTCATTGCCACGTCTCTGCAACATCGCATGGACATCAGGGACAGTGCCTCTGGATTGGCAGGACTGGGGTGGTGGTCACCCTCTTTAAGAAGGGGGACCGGAGGGTGTGTTCCAACTACAGAGGGATTACACTCCTCAGCCTCCCTGGAAAAGTCTATTCGGGGGTTCTGGAGAGGAGGGTCCGTCGGATAGTCGAGCCTCGGATTCAGGAGGTACAGTGTGGTTTTCGTCCTGGTCGCGGAACAGTGGACCAGCTCTACACCCTTAGCAGGGTCCTGGAGGGTGCATGGGAGTTTGCCCAACCAGTCTACATGTGTTTTGTGGACTTGGAAAAGGCATTTGACCGTGTCCCTCGGGGAATCCTGAGTATGGGGTACCGGATCCCCTGATAAGGGCTGTTCGGTCCCTGTACAACCGGTGTCAGAGCTTGGTCCGCATTGCCGGCAGTAAGTCGAACCCGTTTCCAGTGAGAGTTGGACTCCGCCAGAGCTGCCCTTTGTCACCAATTCTGTTCAGAACTTTTATGGACAGAATTTCTAGGCGCTGCCAGGGCGTTGAGGGGGGTCCGGTTTGGTGGACCCAGTATTGGGTCACTGCTTTTTGCAGATGATGTTGTCCTGTTTGCTTCATCAGGCCGTGATCTTCAGCTCTCTCTGGATCGGTTCGCAGCTGAGTGTGAAGCGGCTGGGATGGGAATCAGCACCTCCAAATCCGAGACCATGGTACTCAGCCGGAAAAGGGTGGAGTGCCCTCTCAGGGTTGGTAGCGAGATCCTGCCCCAAGTGGAGGAGTTCAAGTATCTCGGGATCTTGTTCATGAGTAAGGGAAGAATGGAGCGTGAGATCGACAGGCGGATCGGTGCGGCATCTGCAGTAATGCAGGCTCTGCATCGGTCTGTCGTGGTGAAAAAGGAGCTGAGCCGCAAGGCGAAGCTCTCAATTTACCAGTCGATCTATGTTCCTACCTTCACCTATGGTCATGAGCTATGGGTAGTGACTGAAAGAACGAGATCGCGAATACAAGTAGCTGAAATGAGTTTCCTCCATAGGGTGTCTGGGCTTTCCCTTAAAGATAGGGTGAGAAGCTCAGTCATCCGGAAGGGGCTCAGAGTAGAGCCGCTGCTCCATGGTGAGGTGTTCCGGGCACGTCTAACCGGGAAGACCCAGGACACGCTGGAGGGACTATGTCTCTTGGCTGGCCTGGGAATGCCTTGGGATTCCCCCGGAAGAGCTAGAAGTAGTGGCCGGGGGAGAGGGAAGTCTGGGCATCTCTGCTCAAGCTGATGCCCCCACGACCCGACCTCGGGTAAGCAGAAGAGAATGGATAGATGGATGGATGGATGTGCATTACACTTTGTTGATTTTATGCATGTAAGCTACCTGTGTTATGTTGCATGTGTTTTGTCGGTGGTTCCCCAAGAGGCAGGTCCATCTGTCAATCATCACTAGGGATTGCCTTCCACCCTATAAATTCAGCAGATCTCCCACAATTCCTGACAGTTCATTTCAATCATTAGTGGAAGTGGTGAGTTTGCATGTGTTTTGCTGTGATGTTTGTGATTTACAGATTATTTGACCTTTTGCTCTGTTCCTTTTGATTACAGTTCTGTATTGGGACTATCTTCATGTGGATTGCCTTTACTTTCAGGCAAGTCCTTTTTTGACTTGTGCTGTGCAGAGTTGTTTTTTTGTTACAGAGGATTTTGTGAAATAAATCATTTTTATTTATAAAGAATCTGTTCGTGCCCCTATTCTAGCCAGGGTGTGGTGGTATACCCCTCTCTAGTGGAACTAATTATTGCCTGGGATTACTAGTCCACAACACTGGCACTGCTAAGGCAAAACTGATAATTAACTCAGCTAAATCTCTTCAATTTGTACTAAGAAAAGTACACTTATTTATACATTGTTACCAAAAGCTACATATACTGTACTATATTTAACAAATTATAGTGACATACCTTGTTTTCATTGAAATTAGCAATTACAACACCGACAAAAAGGGTCAGTCCAATCATGCAGCCAAGGAAAACAAACACGTGTATATATATACCATGGATCTGTATTAAGGAAAAAAAAAAAACAAAGATATAATTAATGCTTTTCTAAAACAAATACATCCTGCATAACTCTTTAGCAATTACTTACTGGTCCTACTCGATGGATAATGACATCTCTGACCTCCACCCAGCCTTTCAATGAAAGAACTTCAAAAAGAGCCAACATAGCATTTCCAACATTATCAAAATTGAAATTTCTGGGATTTACCCTAAAAAGAAAAGTATGATAAAAAGGTTTACATATATTTGGATAGCAAATGGCTTTCACCATAAATGAGTTGTCTTGCACCGGCTAAGCAAAAGCATGACAAAGGTTGATTACATTAAAAAGAAGTTAAAATACTGAAAAAATAATATTGTTTTAGATTGTGCAGAAAGTTTTCCTAGATGTGATCTCACTCATGGATTTAAGAAATAGAAATGTAGATATTTTGAATATTGGAATAATAATAATATAGGACAAAAAAAAAAAAAATCAGACAAGGAATTCCGTAAACAGATGAATCCAATGTTGCCAACAACAGGCCTAATTGGGTATTTCTTTCTAGGATATCCTTAACTTCTTAACATTGTTTTTGTTTATTCACACCAGAGAACCTCTTCTGATTGTTGGCACTTCACTCTAACTAAAATATATACAGGGTGATTAAACAAGTATTTGCATGTCTAATTTTCTAAATGATTGTATATTATTTTGACAGTAAAATTAATCTAATGTTTTTTTGGCTTGTTCTACTTTATCATAGTCCTAATAAGGGATAATTTGGGTCAGTTGTTTGACTACTTGGATTATAAATTTAAAAAATGCTGTCTTTACCATTTCAGTGAAATTCTGAATATTTTATTGTACTGGTATAACATAAAATAATTAAAATAAGCTTTAAAATAAGTACTCTAGAGAATACTTTTGTGAAATCTGTTAATATGGAACAGGTTGTAAGGCAATTTCAAAGGTTAGGAGACTCTAGCACATTACAGTGAAAGCCTTATCTACAGTAAGTGGAGAAAATGTAAAATTTTCCATGATGTTACAAATAAATCTAAAGACCAAAATCCAAGAGTCTGCACCCCTCTCTCATTTCATGATTCCAATAGCAGACAGTCACTGAGTAAAAACAGCATCCACAGCAGAGTAGAAAGGCAGACATTACTGCTGACTGTTAAGAAAATCGGTGCTTGAATAACATTATAGAGTAATGTATTGCCTGATTTCTAGTTTACTCATTGAAATGCAATCCTTAAAGTCAGTGAAATATATTATAAAACCTAGGTCATGAATCTTCATTGTGGTCTTAATTGATTCACTTTGTTTTGTGTTTTACATTTTTATACATGTATATTGTATTGTTTATTTATTTTAAAGTTTTGAGGTAAATAAATTGCTTGCAAAGTGTTGTGATGTTTTTGCTATTTACAGTTACCATGTTCTTTACCAGTCACCTGATGTTGAAGTCTCAAGATGGTATGTGTTGGTCTTACTATAAAAAAATATCCTAGTACCGAAAAGCTTTATGATCAAAAACACTCTTCGTGTTAGTGTAAGTTTTTGGTTAGAGCTCAAGAAAGTTTTAGAATGCCTTCCTTTCTTAACACTTATGGTTTTGCACTCCTGTTTTATAACTTGGTTTTGTTTACTTTTCTGCCTTTCAAACTCTCTCCCATTTTTTTTGATGTCCAAGCGTTTGTTTTTCCTTTACTGGTCCTTTCTACTCCTTCAGTTATCTTTGCATTCTATTAGAAATCATTAACTTTCTAGGTATTCACATGTAGTGAGAAGTCAAGCAAAATGACACCTTTTATTAGCTAACTAAAAAGATTACAATATGCAAGTTTTCGAGGCAACTCAGGCCCCTTCTTCAGGCAAGATGTAATATAGAAACTGGAGTTCCCTGTGTTTATATATACACTAGGACAGATACAACATTGGAAAACCTTTAAGTGAGACATCTTAAATGTAAAAAATTAATAGACCTCTTCAGGCTAAGATCCATTTAACAAGAGAGAAGAACAATGTATGGTCAAGACTTTTGGATAAGATAACTGTCCAACAGAGTCTTTTGAAGTTTCTGATGAGTTTTTCCATACAATGTGGATCTGTAGACAGGTTATCTGTCATTCTGAGAGATGTAAACAATCCTCATATCTGGCCATAAAACTCTTGTCTTTATTCAAGCCATGTTGTAATGTATTAAATTTTAGCATGAGTTTAACTTCCCATTCTTTTCTCTCTTGCTGTGTTCTGAAGTCGCCCATAAGCACTGTGACTTTAAAGTCCCTCTCACGGTGGCCATGGCTGTTGAAGTGAGCCGCTACAGGAACATCTGTGTTGCCACGTTTAATGTGGAACCTGTGTAAATTCATTCTCTGGCAGAGTGTTTGTCCAGTTTCTCCCAAAAAGAGTGCAGTGTCAGGACATTTCATGCAGAAAATTAGGTAGACCTCATTAGATGATCTGCAGGAAAATGATCCCTTTATGCAGGTGTTCATGCAACAATAATCTCTTGACATAAGTCCAAAGTGGAACTTTCTGGTTCAAATGAAACTTCATTCTATGAGAATAACCATATGCCAACATATAAGCATGAGGGAGCTAGTATCAGCCAGAAATGCTTTGCGGCACCAGAACCAAAATGTCTTGCCATCATTATAGAAACGTTGAATTATGATGTCTGTTAGATGATTTTTTTTAAAAGACCCTTAGCCCATCAGTCCATCACAGCTGGGCAGCAATGTAATACAAAAGTAAATATATGCCAGTATCACTGAAGAAAAAGTAATTTCAAAGTTTACTATAGCTCAGTCAAAGTAGGAACTTACATTGTATTGAGATATTGTGACAGGACCTGAAACAAATAACAGAACCACAAATATCTCTTGGTAGAAACAATTGTATAGAAGAAAATTCTTCCACAAAATTGTGAGAGACAGTCAAGTTTTTGTTCTAATTTAAATTCACTCATTCCTCACATTCTGCATACATTGTAAGAAGATTTTATGATATTGAATAAACAATTTCCATTCTCAGTATTTACACTAAATCAACAAACACAACACTAAACAATAGTCTGAGAAACATAATAGACCATATTTTTCAAGCCTTATCTCTCCTTGCATCCTAGTCCCACTGGTTCCATAAATTACACCTTTTCTAGTTTAAGACATTTAGAAGGAAACAGATGTGAACACAGGAAGAACCTACAACCATTACATGGAGCAACAAAGATATTAAAATCTGTAGTGCTAATCATTGCACCACTGACAAAGTAACACAAATACATCAGCATATCACATTCTCTCCAACAGGGGGGCACTAGCTACCTGGAACGGTGTTCTTTATAGAAATGTAGGACATACTTGAACCTGCATATATACCCCTTCAGTAACCATGACTGAAATAATCAGACAAGAGGAATAAATTACAAAAAGATTATATATTAAGTTTGACACAGTAACCGGATAGTCCCTTTCATTGACCCTATGACAACTGCAATATAACGGTAAACAAAACAAAAAAGTTGCATCATTGTGCTTCTCCCTGGACTGGGGGCTTTGAAATCAATACGGCTAGTCTCGATTCTCAGAGCTCTGTCTTGTGGCTTCTCTCGGGCCAAAGACAGCTCCTTCTAGGATGCCCAGGTTTTATGGTGGTTGGACTGGAAGGAGCAGGGCTAAGTGCCCTCACTGGGTGGTTTCTTGGCATTGTGAGGGAAAGAAGAGAATATATGTGTGCTTTGTCCTGCAGGGGGTGCTCCAGCTCCCCTAACCCAACATAGACTGCACAGGCACAAGTCCAGCACAACCCACAGCTTTTATTGTTTCATGTGAAACTCTTCCCAAAGAGTTTCCCACAGCACAAACACAGTTCCAATGCAAAATTCAGTACACACAATGTCATTGTTTCTTCTTCTTTTCTTTTTCTCTCTCTCCCACTCTGCCCTCCCCGCTCCTCCAGCAAACTTCATCACCTTCCTCCCGACTCTGGCCCTGGATCTGCAGCAGTGGGCTTCTTTTATGTGTCACCTGTCAGCATGGTCCAGAAGCACTTCTGGGTGAGGTGGCAGCCCGACAATGTAGGGCTACCCAATCCCTGCAGAACCCCCTAGTGACACCAACAGCACCCTGCAGGGCTGAGTAGCAGGACTTTATCTCCCATTAAGCCATCTAGCGTTCTGGGGATAATGCTCTATGCAAGCTCACTCCCACAGTCTTCCAGTACACTGGTGTCCCAGCTGAGTAAGAGGGCAGCCATCCACCACACAGTCCCTCCCTCTGCAGAGCCTTGTGGGGTGAAGTGTCCCGTCCCACAAGGGCTGTCTTCCTCCTGGAAGGGGTTGTCGATGTTAGCCAGTCCACGGCTATGCCCTGAAAGATGCAAACAAGGGAGTGACGGGGAGACACTGTGCCGATGCCGTCTCCTGGTGTCTACCTGTTCTGTAAATGCCTCCTGCCATGTCTCAGTCAACAACACTCATAGTATCACTATCCCCCTCTTGGCATCCATGATCTGTCAGATCGAAAGCAGGATGGAACTCCTGCTCTGCCTCATGCCCAGCTGAGGAAGATTTGTCTCTACACATTAGCAGAGGCCCTCTGGTGCAAGTGAGCTCACATGCTACATGTCTGGAGACCCAGTCTTTCTCTTGTGGGTCTCCTTCCTTCTCTGTGGTCCAGTGGTAGTCTGAGTCTCTCAATGAGATAAAAAGAGACCCCCGTGTTGTCTGCACCCGTTTCAACTTGTGTGCAACTGCTGCCGGTTTGGTGGGGGGCTGGACAGCCTAGCCACTGGCAACAACAAGCCACTTTATCTCATCTTGCCATTGGTCTTTCTCCCCCACCACCAGGCGGTCAGTCCAGAATCCCGGTGTTCTCTTTTTATGTATGGTACAGGAAACACTCACCTGTACCGCCAGATCTACCTGGGTGGAGAGTCCTGCACCAAGCTTCCATAGAATGTCCTACACTGTCTTCAGCCAGACCTCGGCAGTCCTCTCCAGACCCTTGATCACCTTCTTTTTAGGTTGATCACCTGTAAATTATCCCATCTGAGCTGGAGCACCCTTTCGAGCTCTCATATGATAAAAGCACAGTTATTTGTTATGGCCGGCAGTTGGATTGGGCTTTGCTTTTCCCTGTCTGTCGATCGTGAGCCATTAAGTCTGTGCATCTACTGCACCGGCTCAGATGGATGTCCTAGCGGTTCAGGAAGGCCCTTTGCTTGGCCGGCCAGCCAGCCCCACCTCCATTAATTTACCAGCAGGAAACTCCTGAACATTCTTCCAAACCCCTTACCTGCTCTGGGGAAGGAGGTTCGGGCATGCACCCCCCACCCATCTGTCGGGTGAGGCTCCAGGAAATTCAAGGGCTACCATCTGCTTCATACATCCCCTCGGTCTTGTGATCGTTTCTTCAGTATGGAATGTTGATGAATGTGCATTTGGTTTGACAAAGTGAAGGAGGCATTCTTCTTGCAGACAGCTTCTGGCTTTTAGAAGGTCCCTCACAATTTTAAATACTGACACATTTTGCATTTTCAGTGAGCCTTTTATGAAACTTGCCAGTTATGGCTAACTTACATCTAAGCTATGTTACATATGACCTGTGCTCTTCTAAGGAGCAAATAGCATCTTTATTTCTATCTGTGCACAGTGCATCTGCTCTAATCACTCATGGCCTCTGCCTGAAAGTGATGGGTCAGGCCTGAGGTGATGGGTCAATGCCTGCTTTAATCAACCAAAATCCCTGCCTGAAAGAACTGTCCTCACATCAGCTGCTTTAGGGTCACAAATTACAATTATCAAACAGTTATTTTTCAATTCTGATTATACATCCACTTTTGAACCAAACAGTGACTATGTCAGCATTCATTCAAAATTTTTAAATTTCCTTAGGTTTTATTGTAGCTTTTGGTGAAACCTAAGTATTTAAAATTTGGAACAGGTCTATCAGGAGTGGCATCCTTCCTTGTCCTGTGAATCTGAACTTTATAGTTTAAATTTATACTTGAACATTTTTCTTCCAACACAGCTTTTTTATTGGATTTCAATCCTGTATTGTCCCACATCCATTCAAAAGTAGAATTGCTTTATATTTTGTCATTGATTGTGTATGTGGGGGTCACCCTTATGGCTAATGACATAACAAATGACAACTGTACCATAAAGTAAATTACTTTCATAGACGAGCAAAAAATTACTGGTTGAAAAAACTGTGATCAGCAAAATGTCAACTGTACCCCAGGCACAACTTGGGCGTTATGCATGTGCCATGCAGTAGGCACATTTAATTTCAAACCACAGTGACATACAGAAATAACGCTGAAAGCAACAATGACTCACAGCCTGGGCCTATTAAGTCTTTTTAAATCATACATGATTGCAGTTTTTGGAAGAATTTTTTATGGAGACCTTTCTACTACAGAACTGTCAGCAGTGAAAAATCAGTCAGGGCTCTGCCGCTCTTCATTTAATATCCTCACACAAAGAAGCTGGACACAAACTTCCTCTTACTGACTCTTTGGCCAATTAAAAGGCAAATAATGTGTTAGGTGACATTGTCAAAGTATATTGTTGAACATAAATCAAGCAATGTTATACTGAAAGCGTTTAAAGGGCTAATGAAGCTACATGTGGACTACTGTGGGCAGAAAAAGAAATAAACATGAATCTAAATGAAAAAATAGCAAAATGCAATAACTGAAAAATACATAATTGGTACTACAGCAATTTCCTCTATCTATGATGTGGGTAAATATGTAAATTTTTGTTGCTTGCTTTTATTGTAATAAAAACCTACCTACTTGTCTAGTTGCTTTCAAAACTGACTGTCTAGTTTCCTGGCTACCAACATGAAAAGTAGTTGGCCAAAAGTTCAACTATACATTTAAAACTTTAGATTTTTTGGGATCCTTGCCTACTCATCTCAGCAGTTTAGCTTGCTCTGATTGTTTGGGACAAAAACATCTCACTAAGAAAAAGATTTTAGTGGACTGGGACCAGCAAGTGAAACTGCAAAAGTATTCTAGAGCTAGAGGGTATCCAAGAGGTCTAGCAGACTATTTAGGACCCGGAAAAACACTTTTAAGGAAAAAAGGCTTCAGGTGTTTAATTCCTTAATTCCTAGGAGTCACTGCAGAACAGCGGCACTGGAGCAAAACTGGACCTCACCTGTCTACAGATTTAGTTCCGCAGAAACCTCTAAATTAACCCTATGATGGGATTAAACACCTGTCCCACTCAGTGTCTGAGTTCTCACTGTACTGTATGTTAGTGATGGTGTAAACATAGCTTTCAGAAAGGATAGAGAATTATGAAAAGTAACATCAAGAGATAAGAGAAGATGCTAGGAATGTCATATGGATGTGCTGACACTATGCACAATCCTAGAAACTTCATTGATCTGGAGAAACTCAATATATAGGAAAGGTCAAGAGTTCATCCAAACCAGCCAGAAAACACCTTACAAAGAAGTCTTAAAATTTTTATTGAGGCAAAAAAGAAATTCAACCTAAAATAAGCATTGGGTGTATGCATCCTGCAGAAAGTACTTGTTTCAGTTGTTGGCTTTGTCAAAGATATCTACAGACAAATAACACATTTGAGCATGTGAGCCTGCAAGATCGGACAAGACTTGCAAGTATTCAACCTACTAAGAGGACAAATGTCTGTATGTTTCTGTGTCTGTCTGGTTGCTGTGTCTCTATCATTCCAACAGATAGCGCATCACGTACATTTGTAATAATAAAATGCATTGCATTTGTCATTACAACATGTGGCACAGCACAAACATTAACATTGCTTTTACAAATCCCATACCAAATGGCATACAACACAGACATATGCATTGCATTTGTCATTCCAACAGATGGTGCATCACAAACATTTGAAGTAATGCATTTTATTACTACAAATGTTTGTGATAGTGTGGCACAGTGGAAGCGATGCTACCTTGCAGAAAGGAGTCCAGGGTCCTCTCTGCATGGAGTTTACATGTTTGCTCTGTCTGCATGGATTTATTCTGGGTGCTCCAGACATGTGGATTAGATGAATTTGTGATACTAAACTGGCCATGGTATGTGGGTTTGTGTCTGTGTGTGTTCGTCCTGAGATTGTGTGGTGCCCCTGGTGTTGTTCTTGTCCTGCACCCTATGCTAGCTGGTCTGGTTAGAAAATGAAATGAAATGTTTGTGATGCGCCATATGTAATGCATTTTAACACCAAATGCATTACAAATTACATTCCAATAGATGGTGCACTGCAAATGTTAATGCTGAGGTTTCCTTTTATCACTTAGATTTCGACCTGTCTTAAAAGGGTAGCACAGCTAGTTATTTATAATCCAGTAAATTGTTCATGGTCTGAATAGCTTAAAAAAGCAATGGATGTTAGATTTACTTCTGGATGTTTCTGAGTGAATCATCTAGGCCATGTTAATTGTTTATTGTTTATCTAATGTGACTGTGTACTTTTCCTGTTTCACACTTTCACAGTCAAACTATGTGAAGATGTGAAGATCAAAGTATATAAATCAACTTTTTATTTCAACTTGTCATCTATCACCTTGTTAATAAGATGCTATAAATTTCACATAACTTACCAAATGGTACGTACTGAAATTTTGAGTTCCAAATGAAAACTGTAAGATGTCATGGTTTATTTTGTGATTTGTCAGGAGAAGTCAAGCAAAATGACACCTTTTATTGGCTAACTAAAAAGATTACTAGGGTGTGGTACCATGTTAGCCATTATGAATGCAGTGAGAAGTCAAGCAAAATAACACCTTTTATTGGCTAACTAGAAAGATTACAATATGCAAGCTTTTGAGGCAACTTTAGGCAAAATGTAATCAGGTAAAGATAAGCCATTCTAATCAAGTAAAAGTCTATTATTATTCCAAGCCTACTGATTTGCAACAGTTCAGATCTGATATTTACTTCACAGTTGAGTAATTCTTTATTTGCTTATAGAACACAGACTAAATGACATTTTGATATTTATACACATATATAACACTAAAGTTAACACTTGGCAGAAAAATGCCACCTGCTTTCCCATCAAAATCCTCCACTTTTGACACATCAGCATTTTGCAACAGCACAGCTCATATTTTCCAACAGCACTAAAGACAGAGGTCTGTCTTTTTCAGCCTTATGTTCAGAGCACAGACAATACTTAGACTACCAAGCAACTGATTTGAACAGATGAAGGAGATAGAAAATTGAGGAGAAATGCTAAATCAAATAAGGACCAGGATAAAGGGTCAGCCAATTTGCAGTATTTTGAAAGTAAAGACACTTTAAAAAGGAAAATGTGTTCAACACAAAAAATTCAAATGCCCAATTATAAGGGAAAAATGCAACAATCATCAAGATTTTAATTGGCTTCAAGATAAGCTAAATAATAATAATAATGAACAATGGGGAATTAAATCTGTAAAATATTTATAGGTTTGGAATATAAAAAAGCCTAGTTTTTACACAGCAGGAGCACAATTGTGAACAATCTTGGCACTGAATAGATCATGCTTAATTACAGTATATGCATCTCCTTCAGGACTGCCTAAATATGCGGCATCTTTGCATAGTTCAGTTGTTTTCTGTGTCACATAACACCTCAAACTAGATCAGTGTTTTTACATTAGATAGCTTTTGAGGAAAATAAATCAGACATATTAATAATTTATGATAGATTATGCATGCTTACTGATTTAAAGAAATTACTTAACAGAGAAGCAGCAGTTCGAAAATTTAGTATCCTGTCTAGTCACACTGGCTTTGACCGTGAGCGCGTCAGCCCCACAATGAATCATGTAAGCAAGACCTTGCTTTTCACATCTCAGCAGACCAGCATTGTACAAACCACTTAACTCTTTCACTGAAAACTAAAAAAATGTGACTGATAATACTTTATGCCCCAAGTATTTTTATTTTAGTGGATAAAATTCTCAGCACTTTTAGATTTACACTTTACTATTAGAAAGTTCCAAGCTGTTTTGACTAGTAGGTATGCAGGTTTAAACAACAATAATTAGTATTTACAAAATGTATTTGATGTGAAAAAATATTAATACACAAAGCAAAATTATCAGAGGTAAATTAAAACTTAATCTCAAATTAACATTTGTTTCCAAATATACACTTAATTTGTAAACAAGTTCTTCCCAGTTTACTATCATAGGGTACTGCAGCTAGGCCATTGCCCTCATGCACACTTACTCATACGGTCAACGTAAGGTTGCTCATTGGCCTCATACATATTGTGACGTGTGGGGGTGCCACTGAGCTCCCAAGCCCTCAAACACACCAACACTAACAGAAGTCCCGCGTTCAAATAATATTTATGTTATATATGAAAATACCTTCAACAAGACTTCTTTGTATTACTTACAAAAGCACCCAAACACAATTTCCTTCTCTCTCTCTCACTTTCTTCTTCTCCTTCCACTCCTCCATGCTCTGCCTTCCGAGTCTAACCACTGAGCTAAGGCATCTGACCCTTTTAATGCCAGACCCAGGAGTCCTTCTGGTGTTACAGCGCTTCAAGTTGGAATCACTTCTGGGTAAGGCAGAAATTCCTTAAAGTAGGAGCAGTCTGTCCCTACATCTCCCCCTGGGAGCACATGGAACCCATCAGGGTTGTCTCATGGGACTGCAATTCCTACCCTGTACACCGTAGTCTGTATTGTATCGGAGAAGCCCATATGAGTGGTCTCCCCCTGTCCTTCCATAATACTGGTCTCCCAGCCAGGTAAGAAACCCTTGAACCACCCCAGCCACAATGCCAGCCCATGCTTGGGGTACATGACAACATGTTTCTTGAATGTAGAAAGAAAAGCAGAATACTCAAACAAAAAACACACAAATGATGTAGGAGAATGTCCCCACTGTCAACAACCGGGTCGGGAGTCGAACTTAGTCCTAATCACTAGTCACTTTGCCCTAATTTAACACCAGCAATATAAAAATATTATATTTTTTTTCTTTGAGTTTGTTCATTTTATTTTATCTTTAATTCAATTAATTTGTGACTAGGTTTTTGACCATTTGCCTTTCCTTTTTGGTAAAAACTTATCAGAGATTATCCCTGTAGCATTTTTCATAAGACAGGAACCAAACTGGATGGGACACTATTCTGTTGCAGAACATCCACACACACACACACACACAATCAGGTAAACAGTATCTTAATAACTGTTAGGAATTTACATATGCTCAGGTGGGTCTAATTCTCATTTCTGGAGACATCAGGGGTATGCAGTCTAAACCCATCTGATTATGGGATAAGTTTTAAGTAGCTGTGACAAAAGGATTATCAGTGCCTATGACAGCAATCTTCTAATATTTACTGGTGGACACCTATGGGGATAGAAGCTGTCAGATTTAAGACTGATGCCTTCCATGTAATAATAGCAGGACTGTCTTTGAACTTGAATGAGAGAAACCAGAAGGCCAAGAAGGTGACATCTTTTTCAGATGATAGGTGATGGTACTGCTCCAACCAAAGGTATGAGAGGAGTAAGTAAAGGTGAAGGACAATACATTTGGGTGGTCTCGAAGGGGTTCTGGGCAGCCATTTGACTTAGAAATGGCATTCTGGATATTGACCCTGCTCTTTTTTAGAAATGTATAAATTCTTTGACGGGGTATATTGTTGAGAGGTTGAAAAACAGGTTTGATGAATTAGTGAATAGCCAATACACAGATCCTCGAAAGGCAAAGATGATTCCATCTTAATTGGAGAACCGAACAGCTCTTTTCCTATTCAGGGATATCTTCCTACCCATTTGCAGTAGGCTTACTCTCATACATAATATATTTTCTTAAGGAAAAAAGCTTTGTGTATTCCTTTTGGGCTTAACATTTGCACAGCAAAAGTTCTTTTGGTGTATTTTGCATTAAATCAACTCTGCTTAAAGTGGATGCGTTTTGTTTTTGTAGAGATGAGAATGAGCATGCAATTTCAGTTCCGAGATTAAGGCTTTTCTCTCGCTTAGAAAAAGTGACTTGTTCTCTGCTGGTATTACAAGAGCAGTTGCTGTAGGTGGAGAGTTTAAGTACCTGAACTTCTTCCTTATAAGTTAGAGAAAAAGTAATTGTAATACTGAAGAAATGACCATTTCAAAAGCTAAAGTGGTAAAACTGGAGCTAAGTCTTAGGACAATACTTTTTACTGTTTATGTTGGTCGATCCATATCTACATTCTTACATACGTATTTTAATGAGATTAGTGTATTGACCAAATTAATCAGAATGATTGTACAAAGAGGATTTCATGGATCATTGTCTTTAAAAAAGTTGAGGAGCTTGAGGGACCAGAAAGATTTCAGAACAGAGCTACTGCTCTTGCAAAATGAAAAAAAGAACATTTGAGGTATTTTGTGGGTGGCACAGTGGCGCAGTGGGTAGCGCTGCTGCCTCGCAGTTGGGAGACCTGGGGACCTGGGTTTGCTTCCCGGGTCCTCCCTGCGTGGAGTTTGCATGTTCTCCCCGTGTCTGTGTTGGTTTCCTTCGGGCGCTCCGGTTTCCTCCCACAGTCCAAAGACATGCAGGTTAGGTGGATTGGCGATTCTAAATTGGCCCTAGTGTGTGCTTGGTGTTTGTGTGTGTGTCCTGCGGTGGGTTGGCACCCTGCCCGGGATTGGTTCCTGCCTTGTGCCCTGTGTTGGCTGGGATTGGCTCCAGCAGACCCCCGTGACCCTGTGTTCGGATTCAGCGGGTTGGAAAATGGATGGATGGATGGATATAAAGCTTATGCCATGATATTTTCAACATGATGTATTTTAATTTGGTCAAAAAATATAAAAAACTAGCAGGCCACATGGGCCTTCAGCCCTAAGATAAAAGGGATTTGAGAGGTTTATTACATATTTTGCAGAGACTTGATAAAGTCTGAAGCTAAAATGAACACATTTCCAGTTATGTTGTTTGTAGCTGCTGTTGTTGTATGGTCAATAAGTCCTCTATTTTTTAATACAAAAGTGGCTTTTAAATGTTGTCATAACCAGTTTAGCCTATTTCCTTTCACTTAGATGTAGGAGTCAATCACATACTGTTGAAAAAGTCTGAACTATGAATAAGGCTGAAGTCTTGCCAATGATACAAAAAATAATTGAACAGTTGCTAAGGTTTTCTCATTTATTCTTTTAAGCAGAGGACTCCAGCCATGTTTGCTTGCCTGTTGGTGCTGAAGGAGACGTGAATGTCATGTCAAAGGCTTAAATTTGCACCCGCTGTGAGCTACAAGTGTAATTCAGGGATTGTGTGTGTAGCAGATCAGTGCTGTGATCAGTCGGCCGTACTTGCAGTGTTAGCTTTGTGTCTACTGGAACACCAGGGCACGCAGCTGTGCATGCCATGAGAGAGACTTGAAGCCCAATTCGTGTCAGACCAGTGATGTGATCAGTTGGCTGTACTTGAAGTGTCAGGTAGGCATGAAGAAGCTCAGGGGGGTGCACGGCCGTGTATATCCTGTGAGGTCAGGCACGCTGCTGCATCTTTGCAAGTCATGAGGGGGACTTAAAGCTGAATTTCAGTTCTGCCATCCCATGATGAGTCCAAGTCATTGGCCATGGTGCATGTGTCACAACATAAGATGTCGACTGACACCAAAATCTAGATTTAAAGGCGGAAAGTGTGGGTTTCTTCATTACAGACAGACAAACCCTCATCATTTTGTATATATACTGTAGATATACAATAGAAAAAAGCATTTAAGACAGGCAAATGAATATATGGCAATTTCATTACAGAACTTACCAAACCCGTGGAACCCAAAATCCTGGCTTCTTTTCTTCAGTTTTTAATTTCAGATTCAGATTTTTTGACACACTTACATTAATTCGAAAAATACCATGGCAGTCTTCCTAAAATACAAAATATATATAAATATTTAATCTGTAAGTGACAGGCTGTTATTTGATACTATATTAATGTAAAGCAATAAATAACATTTAACTAATGGCATTAATATTGAAATAAAAAAATAAGAGTTATCTATGATGAGCTCAGGCTGTGCTGACTGTACTAAAAATTATTATGCTACTGTGTAGTATTTACTAAATGGCTTTCAGGCAGAATGCAATATATTTGAAAGTACTGAAAATTGAATACTGTGTTAAAATATTGAAATAGGAAGGGTAGTGCAGGGTGTCAGAAGCTACAGATGTAATTCAGAAAAGAATTTTGGTAGATCTTAAGTAAAGAGGTAATACTCAAAAATGAAGTACAGGGTGTTTGCTTGATTCTTACATATCAACCCTTAACACTTACAATGTCCTCAGGTTAAATTGGACCCCTGTTTCTGTTTAAAATGAATAAAAGCAGTCTAAATGCAAGCTGTTCACTAAATAAACATCCTGTAATTTGTACAGCTCTAAAAACATATTCTCTTCCCATACATTTTGAGTTGGTTTTAACCCAGGATTGATTTTGTTAGATTTTCCATTGCATTTAGGGTCATTTGTTTGTACACAACCCATAAAAAAATCATAAATGTAATTTTTTCAGCTCATAAATGTGGAGGCTTTTAAAGTGCATTAACTTTACAACAAGTAAAAAATTACCCAAATGTCACATCTTTATATAACTACTATACATTTTTAGCACCCCATGTGCTTTTGGTACTTTAATAGATGTTACTGTCCATTTAGGGTACTTAGTTTGTTCATAACCCATAAAAACCTCCAACATGTCATATGTTGTACAGTGTTGTAAAAGTATATTTATACCCTTCTTAATATCCTGTGTTTTTGCATATTTTACACAATGAATGTGCCTTAGATGTTCTTTATTATATTCTGTAAGTGCCTTGAGCATGGGAAAGGCGCTATATAAATAAAATGTATTATTATTATTATTGGGCGGCACGGTGGCGCAGTGGGTAGCGCTGCTGCCTCGCAGTTGGGAGACCTGGGGACCTGGGTTCGCTTCCCGGGTCCTCCCTGCGTGGAGTTTGCATGTTCTCCCCGTGTCTGCGTGGGTTTCCTCCGGGCGCTCCGGTTTCCTCCCACAGTCCAAAGACATGCAGGTTAGGTGGATTGGCGATTCTAAATTGGCCCTAGTGTGTGCTTGGTGTGTGGGTGTGTTTGTGTGTGTCCTGCAGTGGGTTGGCACCCTGCCCAGGATTGGTTCCCTGCCTTGTGCCCTGTGTTGGCTGGGATTGGCTCCAGCAGACCCCCGTGACCCTGTATTCGGATTTAGCGGGTTGGATAATGGATGGATGGATGGATTATTATTATTATTAAAGAGAACCTCAGTAAAAATACGATACAGTTTTTAAAAATTTTGTTTTTTTTATTCAAGGAACAAAGTTATCCAACATTTCTAATACCCATCCATGATATTGATTTCTGTTGTCCATTGTAAGAGACGGCCGGCAACTCAACCCAGCCAGGACACCCCTGATATGGAAGGACAGGGAAAGGCAGATTTCTTAGGACATTGTCTCCCCCAAGACGCTAGACGGAAGCTCCCCTGGAGTGTAGCGGTGCCCCGGATTCCCACAGGGCATCCTGGGACTTGGAGTTCAGTATCTCAGCCATGTTGGGTGCCGTGGGTGCCACCAGGGGGTGCTGTGGAAGGTCATTGGGGGACAAGGTTCTCGCTTAGCCCAGAAGTACTAGCAGGTCATGGGAAAACAAGCCCAGAAGTACTTCTGGGCTGATTAAAAAACTTTAATTCTCCATCTGACCCGGAAGTGTTGTCAAGTCATGTGGATGGAAGAACAGAAGCACTTCTGGGTTGGACACTAAATAAAGGACTGTTGTGAACTCAGCAGGCAAGCCAGAGTCGGGTGGGGGTGGATGAAGCTTGCTGGAAGATGCAGAGGAGAAAATGAGAGATAAGATTTGTGTTAGGATTGGATTATTTACCTGTTTAATGTGGCTGTGGTGCTTGGAGGGCACTGTATAAGAAGGAAAGGAAATAAAAATACTTCTTGGTGCTTTCACCCTGTGTCCTGCATGTTTGTCTGTTGGGTTTAAGGGGCAACAGTGACCCCTAGCATCCACACCAGCATGGATCAACATAGACACCTGTTACATCAGAAATGTTGTTACCTCCATTAAAAACTTCTCTAAACTACCAATGCAAATTGCATGAGGTAAGTGACACATAAAAAAGTATAATTTTTACTATTCCTTTAAATGAGATTACTTTACCTAACTTCCTCTCCTTATTCATCCACTCCCATACAAAGAACCACATACTCTTTCTCTCATCCTCTGAGCCTTTCTCACTGGAATCCTTCCTATATTTATTCAAGTTGCTGCACCTGTTACCTCCGTCTTCTCCATCTTACAGAATACAAGTTTATCTTAATGACCTCAGAGGTAAACACTGATTGAAGTCAACTAAAACAAGCCTGCATTTCACAACTTTGCCAATGTAGTCTATCTACACTTGATGCTCTTTGCTCTATTAGCAAAGTATGTTTCAACAAGACTTAGCCTTTAAACAGAAGAATCCCCAATCATTCATTGGTGCCTGTTTCACTGGCATTGATGTCACGTTGTAGAAAAGTTACTGGTACAGCTGTATGTTTCAGATATACTGATTTGGCTCCTCTGGGCCCAGTATGATAATTCTCCACAGAAAAATGGTTTGGTCTCTCTTAACAATTATGTAAATAGTAATAATCCATACCTGCAGTACTTCAAGGTTATCCCATGCCAGCTCGTGAAACTGCTCTTGTGAATTAACTTTGTGCTTGTTGAAGCACCTCAGATTTGCACAAATATGAAGTGTACTTTCTCCCTGAAAATGTTTTCACACATTTTTTTTAACTTTTAATATCTAATTGTCCACCTCTCTCAGACCACATTCTTCATGGATGATATGACAAAAAGTGACATGGTAGCCAATGAACGAGCTATTACTGGTAAGACTCTTGGACAATGAACAAATTGGAACGGTGGGTCTTAAGTTCAAAATTTTGAGTGCGTTTCAGTGCTATGCACAAGAGGATATTCCAGAAATTGTTTATGCAGCAAAATTTTAGGAAAACTACACGTTTGGAATGTTGTGAGCATCTGACTGGCTACCTTTAATTTTGATTAGTAATTTGAGATTTTTTATGGGTGCTTTGATACTGTTTGCAGTTATACAAACTAGATCTCCATTTAAGACTATTTTATCAGGAATTCTGTCATCTTCTTCTCAGTGAAAACATGAGATTAAACATTTTGCTTGGCCATTCCTATGAACCATTCATATTTGGGCAGAGTATTCCTTTAAGGCTATATGCTACTAAAATACAGCTGCCACATAAAAAAAAAAAACAATGAGCCACTTATTTCCATAAAAAAGGTATTACAATAAAGACAGAATAATAGAAAAAATAGGAGGACATTTAACACATTAGTTACCATTGTCTAACACCAAAAACACTCCAAATCAGACTTGAGCTCTGTAATTATTATCCAGAAAATTTAAAATGCCCGGAAATTCAAAACTTAACATCTTTTAAATATTTTTAAGACTTTAATTCAATATTACCAGGTTACATTAAAAAGATCGAATCTCTTACCCTTTTAGTTATACGGGGATCATTGCACTTGGCTAGTTTCCCTGCGAAAAGTTGGACTCCAAAGCTTGCAAACACAAGCATTAACGTTAACAAAAGAATTGAGACCTGTTAAAAAAGGAATGTGTATTATATTGTTATAGATAGGGCAGTGCTAACATGTTTACTATTTCACTGAACCAGCAGTAGTACATTCTTCAAAATAAGAAATGTTAACTGTAAATTACCACAGTCTGTGTTATCTGTCAAATCTATTTTCATTTCAGAAGACCTCTGATACCCTTAGTTTGTTTTACTAAAGAAAACACTGCCAAGACTAATGAAATATAGCTGGAAAGATGCTGCAAAAGATTATTTATCAACTACAGCATACTGAAATCTCTTTGAGGAGGTTCACTTACAAATGATTCATAGTGCTTTACCCGTCGTCAGTGGTATTTTCATACACAAACTCATAAAAGCATATTGAGAAAACATGAGCCTTTCCTCACAGGCAACATCAGTTTTATAGATATAGATAAAGATATTGATATCAGAGTAAAGCCCATCCCCACCTGCTAATACACAGGTCTGATATATGAAGGAGCATGGGTAAAATTGGGAAGTAGTACATGCACACTTAGGATACAGAGAAAATCCCACAATGCAGTGAGGCCCCCATAAATGTATTCCCAAAAAAACGTCTAAGTAAGCTGATGGCACACAAATCTTGCAGCACAGTCTGTTTCTACTACAGAAGCTTTCTTTGCAAGCATGATAATCCATTCCATCTAGGACAAGTTAACTGAAATTAAACTTTCAGCCATAAACAGACCCTTTGTCAGTTTAAAGACAGGCTTGTTCAAGTCAGCTACTACACAGATATATTGTATTTATATAAAAAAGACAGGTTAATACAAAATTGTACACTCTACACTTATAAGATGCAGGATACACCTCTAAAACTGAGTCATACAGCTAGCAATAAAGTGACCAAATGTTTATAAAAAACTAAATACACATTGTCAGATATCCAAAGAAAACATACTTTGGATTATGTTTAAATAGTCTAAATCAATTTCAGCATCTCAAACAAAATTTAAAATATCTCAAAATGACTTTCTGTGCTTTTCGATAAATCTCAAAATTTGTGTTGCCAGATTGCTGAAGTAAAAATAGCCCAGCAACTTAAAACCCACGAAAAACTGCAGGACTCAAGGAAGAAATCACTTTGGCTGTTTGGTATAACTGCCTACTTATTCGGGTGGTTAAGGAGGTGGCCTTTTCAGCATAAATGAATTTAAAGGGGGGTTAGTTTATGCTTATTACATTGTCATATCTTATCATTTTTTTGTCTGAAGAGAGGCTTCTTTACTAAAAAAAAAACAAAAAAAAAACTCCCTTTCCTTCCAACCATAGTGCAGATTTTCTGTGTTATTTCACAAAATACTAAGCAAAGTTTTTATTCCTCAAAAGGAGGAACAGTGAAAAAGGAAAGGAAACAAAAATGTTACCATTTTACTTATTTCTCATAGTTTACTCATTCTGCAAATGTGTTGATGAGAGGAGAACTCTGCATGCCTTAAAGCTTAATCTGCTTACAACTTACCAAAAATATTTCTTTAAATCCACTGAAGAGTTCTCTCACAACCTTTCGCATCTGTGGAACTAGTTTAAAGATGCGGAGTGGTCTAAGGCAGCGAAGCATCATTAGCAGCTGGGCTCCTGATTTGGGAGGTACATTGGGTGGCATCCAGCAAAGAAATATTAAGCTTACCTGGAATAATACAAATGAAACTTAAAAGAAAAAAAGTACTCCAAAAATTAATATTTAAGTACATTAAACGGATAAAGAAAAGCAACAATTTTTGCTCCAAAGTTAATCCTTAAATTGATCCAACAATTATTCTATCCTTTAATCATACACAGTTCATGCTGCCTTTAAGTTTGAAAAAGTTATCCCCATATTAAAGATGCCTTTGGCTATTGTAACATTTATGAAATTTTCAGTATCTTTAATAAACTATTTCTGAGTAGCTTTTTCAGATTATCATAGTATATATCAGGGGTAGGCAATGTCGGTCCTGGAGAGCCGCAGTATATGCAGGTTTTTGTTCCAACCCAGTTCCTTAACGAGAACTCAATTATTGCTGATGAAGCACATATTGCTTAATTGACATTTTAATGCTTCATTTTAGTGGTCTCGCTTGTTAAGGTTCTCCAACCTTAATTGCTTATTTCAATCTTAAACTGCTGCATTTAGTGTTTTAATTGCTCCTTATTAGCAATAAGATGTAAAAGACAAAGCAGCCAACAGTTCTCCAGCTAGCTTTTTTCCAATTACATCTGTGTGTGTTCATCATGCACGGTTTGATTTAATAAAACACTTAATAGAAAAATGTGACAGACTGAAAATGATCTGTTTTAGGCTTCAAATCATTTGGATGATATCCTTGGAAAGGAAAAAAATCTACGATATAAAAGCCTTACATTGCACAGACTAACAAGCCATAAAATTAAATAAGGTCTGAGATTGGCAATGATTGGTTTCTAATTAAGCAATTGGGTTGGAATGAAAACCTGTAGCCACTGCGGCTCACCAGGACCGACATTGCCTACCCCTGTTTTACATCTTATTGCTAATAAGGAGCAATTAAAACACTGAATGCAGCAGTTTAAGATTGAAATAAGCAATTAAGGTTGGAGAACCTTAACAAGCGAGACCACTAAAATGAAGCATTAAAATGTCACTTAAGCAATATGTGCTTCATCAGCAATAATTGAGTTCTCGTTAAGGAACTGGGTTGGAACAAAAACCTGCACATACTGTGGCACTCCAGGACCGACGTTGCCTACCCCTGGTATATATTATATAGTGCCATTTTGTACTATATATGACAATTATCTCCTGAAAATCCTGAAGACCTATTGCATGCTGGACTTGTGAAGTTAATCTGTTCCTAACAACCTATTCATAAAGTGATTTTTTTCAATGCAAACACATGGTTGCCATTAATTTAAATGAAACAAAATATACTCTGGCCCTAAAAGGTGACACACATTTTTTTTCACAAATAACACTAAAATATTTACAAATTGACAAAGTTAGTTTAATAATATCAGTCATCAAACAAACCCTAATAAGATATTTTCATTTCAATAAATACAGCTTAATAGATTGTCAACCTGAGTTTTATCAACTCAAGGTTCACATTCAAAGGGATGACATTTGGATCTTTCTTGGATTTTTACAACAGTTTCACAGTTTTTTTCTGAACATAAAAGCAAGAAGACATGGGGTAACACACAAGACAAGATGGCTGAACCATATTACAGGAACGCAATATCAGCTGTGAGAGTGACTGAGACTGGAACTCAGTATCACCAACATCCAGCACTACAGTAATCCCTCGCTGCTTCACTCTATCGCGGATTTTATATGTAAGCATATCTAAATATATAACGCGGCTTTTTCGCTGCTTCGCGGGTTTCTGCGGAAAATGGGTCTTTTTACTTCTGGTACATGCATCCTCAGTTGGTTTGCCCAGTTGATTTCATACAAGGGACGCTATTGGGGGATGGCTGAGAAGCTACCCAATCAGAGCACGCAGTTAAGTTCCTGTGTGCTGATTGGCTCAGCGACGGAGCACTGAATTTGATTCCGCTGTGTTAACCAGGAAGTCTTGACTCGCTTATTCAGCATCAACGTGTTTCGCTGTGTAAAGAGTTAACTTTTGTGCTATTTTTTGTTTACCTTTGTGCATAGTCAAGCCCTTCGTTATGGCTCCAAAAAAGATCTGCTCCTGCTACTGCTTCAGGGGCTGTGCCCAAGCGCAAACGGAAGATGCTAACGATTGCCGAAAATGTAAAAGCTTTGGATATGTTGAAGGCAGGGAACAGCTACACCACTGTTGGACGCCATTACGGTATCAATGAGTCCATGATTCTTTTTATTTAAAAAGGAGGAAAAGCATATAAGATCTACAGCCACAGTGTCCTTCAACCAGGGCGCAAACCGAGTTGTAAGTGGATGTAATAAGGTGGTAGTCCAGATGGAATCTGCTTTAGGGATTTGGATTGAAGACAGCCGGAAGAAGAACAACGGCGGTGCTACACAGTCACCTGAAGAGGCTCCTTTAGAAGAGCTGTAAGCTCTCCTTTGTTGTGCAGTAAAATTAAACTCATCGTTATCGGGACAAGTCGTCGTGTCATTGTTGGTGAGTAACCATAATTAATTTTCTACGTACAGTACTTATTACATGTACATAGTTTAGTGTCACTGTACACACATTTTACTGTATACAATTTTTCTTGCATTGTACGTATTTATTGCTGGTGGCCTGTCTGTCGTAATGGCTGTAACATATGTGATATCAGAGACCCTCGATATCTTTAAAATAATATATAGGTTTTACTGTATATAAACAGTGTGTTTACATACATCATTTCAACGAATCTCACCTAATATCTAAGAGAATACAAAGGGTTTATGCTGTATAATTGTGCAGGAAATGTTTATAATAGTGTGGGAGAGTTTATAAGGGCTTAAAATATCTAAAAATAACCATATAATCATATGGTTCTTACTTCGCGGATTTTCACCTTTGGCAGGGGGTTCTGGAACGCAACTCCCGCGATCGAGGAGGGATTACTGTACCCCAAAAATCCAGTCCTGCTCCAAACCCCAAGCCACAGCTCAAACATCTAGCCCTCGATCTTTGCAACTACTTTGTAGTTCATGAGAAGGGAAAGGGTATTAAGTGACTTCTTCATATATGTGATTTTTTGTAAATTGGATGTTTGTAATTTGGCTTAAGAACATAGTCTCATATTCTGCTCTTACTGTATATCAATAACCAAAAGCAATGAAGCTTAGCCATACATGAGCTTATCACTTGCCTCAGTATCAGTATATATATGTCTGATAATATTCTACAGTACAAGTGAACACTTTGCCAACCAAACTGCATTTTGTACAATTCCAGTTTCAGCACTCTTCATTTACTTCGGTCCTATAGTCATATTTAATAGCACTCTAGGTTCAAATATCACTTTTCAGCTGCAATTAGTGCACAGTGTGATGGACAGCCATGGCCACTACCTGGCCGGGACACAAGCAGGGCGGAAGGACAAGGGGAGAAGGGCATTGATGAGGCAATACCTCCCCTGGGACACTAGAGGGCAGCCCTCCTGGGCAGCTGTGGCACCATGGATTCCTGCAGGGCATGTCGGGGACCTGGAGTTTGGTGAAGCCCTGTTGGGCTATGTGGGGGCCACCAGGGGGAGGTGCAGAGCCCTGTAGAGAACCTCCAGCTCACTTGGGTGTGATTCCTGGTAATAGTGATGAGCCACCTGGAACACTCCCGGGACCTGAATAAGAGGAGCCACCTCACTCCATTGAGGGGCCAGAGTCAGGAGGAAGGAGACAATGCCTGAGGAGGAATGGAGGTGGATGGACTGGTGGCAAGAAAGAGAATGGACTGTATATTGGTGTGGTGTTGGTGGCTTGTGCACTTTTAATTGTACACAAACATGGGTGTTGAGTGAACCTGTGTCCTACCTGTCTGTGTCCGGGGGTTAGGGTGGCAGTATGTCCCCTAGTGGCTTACAACAGCATTCAAAACATGTTAATAATTCAACCATACCATTATTCCTTTGATATGGAAATACTTTGTCACATCTTCACTACATTCCAATTTGAACCCAGCAATTCAATTTTTAAGTCCATCCTGTTGAAAGTCTTAACACATTACAAACTATTCAATATCAGCAGCATCCATTCCCTTAATTTACTCAGTTTCATGCCAGTCACCCATTAAACGAAACTTTTCAACGGTCCACCTGTCATCATATGTCGATCTCTCAGACACAAGCAATGCTTCTATGATTAGCATTCACACTTTGTCCAAGCACTATTACACAACTTTTCAACTGCTAATTTTGCTTTGAACTTCCCATTATATAGAAGTCTCACTCTGGGTCTATCCATAAAGGTCCATTGGTGAAACATTCAAGCAGCATGTAAGCTCAACTTTCTTTTCCCTTTTTTGTATTGCTAATTCTTCTCTGCATACGATACTGATGCTGATTCTGTGTTATCTGCATGCACGTCCAGTGGTCCCCAGACAAGCTTGACTGAGGTAAGCAATACCACACTGTGTTGAGAGGGTATGCATCCTATGGTCTGTTTGGCCCCTCATACATCCTGTCCTCTTTCCACTGAGCAGAGAAGATGCACAGTGAGGGCACTCCTGCCCATCTGTGACTGTTACAAGTCCCGCTCCAGCTTGGCAGATCCGCTGTATAAAGCAACAGTAGTGAAGGTGGTGCCTTTATTCAAACCTGGACCTGAGTCTACTAAGAGCCAGGGACATGTACCAGAGACAGAGAAAACGAGAAAGCCTGCAAGACTGACCTTAATTTGGTGTGTTTTTAGTCGTGCATTTAAGAATCCATTTTTGCTTCTTTATTTTCTGTTTGATTAAAAGGAATTGCCAAGATCTCTCCAGCTTCTGACTGCTTCCTCTCCACCAGCCACACAATACTTTGTCTCCTGTGTCGATTCACTTAGTTTCTTCTTTTATAAGTTGTATCTGGATATTTGTAGACTTCTTCCAGAATTTAATTATCTTATCTTAAACAGTGCAGCACTTTTTAGGTTGGCATTATATTACTGTGCATTTTATAAAGTGTTCTCCAATTGTGCACTCCCTAAAAGATGCTACATGAAATTGATATCAAATTTCTGTACAAAATTTAGATCCCTATGGCCTTTTATTTAACAGAAGCCAATTGATGTTGTATATGCTTTAACTGTAGTTTAGTGCCTTGTTTTTGTATTTTTTGCTATTAATAATGAAATATCAAATTAACACAATGATGAACAACACAGTAGTTTTAATAATGCTTATAATTGTTGTACTAATTTAATTCAACGTGGTTAACAATTGTTAATGTTAAGTTTTTGTATATGATTACTCATATTAAATCTTTCCCCTTCTCTATTTTATTCTAGTCATTACAAATTCTTCTCCCCAGGCTCCCCATGTGTCGACTACATTGTTCTCCTGTACAGGGTGTGCTGGGTGTGGATGGTGGGTGTGCTTCATTGGGGTGTTGTTAATTTAATTTCAGACTTCTAGAAATGTGAAAATTATTTGATATGTTTCTTTTTTCTTTTCAATATTTTTACCAAAAAATACATTTTTTATTTCTATACTATCTAGATGGGTATCAGAAAATATATATAATCTACAGTAAAGTAAATTTAGTAAAGCATGTCTTACCAATTCTTAATATTTATATTCACCTAAAAATCAGTAATATTATATAAAAAACTGCAAATTAACATTTGGAAAGAATAAGTGATAAACAAGCTAGGTGACTCTGCATCTAACATTGCAATCATTATAGAAATGTTAACATCATTTCTTACAAGATAGATGAAGATGTCCATAACTCCTCCAAAGTCTCTGATCACAGCAGTAGGGGTAAAAAATAATCCATCTGCCATTATTTTTAAATTGAGCTCAAAGCTCATGAAAATGACAAAAACATATTCAGCAATCTGAAAAATAAATGAAATATATCTTAGAGTTATATTTATTGAACTAAGTTTAGATTACTTCATAAGGCTTTCCCACAAGAAAAAGCTGTTAGAATGACTTGCATTTTGTGCAAATTGTGAAGACTTGATTTACTGGTAGATTTTAACTACACAAACAAGCCAAGAACACTTTGTTTGTTAGTAGTATTGTCTATTTCTCAGTAAGGTAGCATATATATTGCACTAATATAGATGCCACAAAGCCTTAGCTGCAACTCTGGAACATAATAGCCTTATTTTTCAAAAAACAACATGTTAAAATTTGCCCAGTCTTTGGGGCTTTATTTCAGTACATGATGAAACTGTTAGAAATAATCTTATTACTATGAGCAATAATTGTGTTGACTTAGAGTAAGTCAATACATCAATGCAATGTTATTCAGTAAAACTTTCTCATGATCTACGGAGACAGGTTGATTAATTGTAAGCCAGTCAGAAGATCAACAGATTTTCCATAAAGACTCTCCTGCAGTATAAGGAGTTAACATTTAAATAGGTTTAAGTTGTTCATTCCACATCAAAATAAGGTGTAAACGCATTTTAACTGGAAACAAATGACACATTTACCATGGCAAAATGCTAACTATAACATTCAACAAGTTATGTAAACTCTCTGTGCTTCTTAGTCTAGTGTTGTATATCAACATTTATTTAATTCTGCTAGCCAAGTATATCAAGAGGTGTAGACAGATTAAAATCAGGTCCACACAAATAGGGTGTGGAATTATTTTTCTTTGCCAATAAATAGAGATTAATTCTCTAGGCATAGGACTAGGCATAAATGCATGGTAAAAAGATTGCACGGTTTTTAAGAAAAGAGATTGTGTATGTTGGTCACACTTTCATTCTTTAATGTTACAAGCAAGTTGAAGACATTATATTGGTAAAATATCATTCTTGATTATGAAGAATACATTACTTGGGTACTTAGTGGTTGAGGAAGCAAGGTAATCTGTAGGAGGTTCCAGAATTCCACTAAGTGGAGTATAGAATCCACAACTGGTCAAAGCCTCAGTGTAAAAAGTAATTATTCACTTCATACTATTGTCTATAATCTATCCTTATATATAAAAGAACCCATGGCTGTAGGATGTTAAATAGAGAAATCTGATGTGCACTATCTGAATGATAGATTTTTAACTTGTAGCTTGCTTTCCGAAGCTTTAAAGTACAGTTGCAGTGAGATACTTTACAGCAGGGGTCCTTAAGTTCAGTCCTGGAGTGCCATAGTGGCTGCACATTTTTTTCCAAATCAGTTTCTTGATTACAAACCAATTATTGCTCAAGCAATATTTTATGCCTCATTTTAGTTAATGTGCTTGTTAAAGATTCCTAATTCTTAATGTCTTCTTTTAGTCTTAAATAGCTGCATTTTAATAATTTCATGTTTTTTTAGCCAGCTTCTAATTAACAATGAGGTGCAAAGGAATTCACAGTTCACTAAATACTATGGATTCATTCACACCTGTTTATGATCATCATAAAGATTACATTTTAATAAAATATTTGGAAAGAAATGAAAGAGAAAAAGTGAAGGACTACATTTTTTTATTTAATCATGGCCATAAAACTGTCTGATATTCACAGAAAGAAAAATTCAAGAATTTCAACAATGACTTGATGTGTTAGAATAAAAGCAATATAATTAAATAACAAACTGTTATCTGCCATACTGGTTTCTAATTAAGAAACTGCATCGGAACAAAAACATGCAGCCACTGAGGTCCTCCAGTAATGAACTTCAGGACCCCTGCTTTACAGGACTGAAATTTGAAACCAGCAGTTAAGTTTTCTGTTAAGTGCACTGATGTTTTGACTATCCAGATTTGATAACTGGCTAAAATATTTAAAAATGTAAATATACATCTTAAACACATATTACAGAATAAATATGAAAATGAACAAAGGATAAAAAATATTATTTGGTAACAATATTGCTTATGTCAAAGAATGTGTATATTAAAAAGTATACATTTAAAAAACATAGTTACCTGTAAAGTAGGAACATGCATAACTCTTGTAAATGGAGACTCAAACAACATAGAAATACAGGAGCATATTGTTACAACTATCATAACCCAGTCCAGATAGGTGACCAATCCAAACAGATCACTGAAATTAATAAAAATATTTAAAACAGAATTAATCAATTGAATACCAATGACAAAGGCAAGGCAGGTAGACATGATATCATAATGTAACAAATACAATAACAGGGTTGTGTGTCCTGAAATCATCACAATACTAAGAACATTGTAAAATCAATGTCATGATTGAACATTAATTTACAAGTGTTTCTCAAACTCTGCTGTTAATAAAGTAGCCGGTTAAATCCTTCGTAGTCTACATTCTTCACAACCCAGTCATTAATCACCAAGTACTTCTTAAAGGGGATTACTCTTACAATGACTGTAGCCACGATGAGCAATCACCATGTAGAATATGCTAAATTTACATTATGATAGTTCAATAAACAATTGGAATTATATTGAGATTATAATATTATAATATATCATGATAAAATGCAATCAAGCATCTACAGTATGATATTTTATAACTAAATTATTAAATTCATTTAAATAGTTTAGACTGTAAATAATCACAAATTTGTAAGTTAATATTTCTAGGTACTTAAAAGTTTGGAAGAATTGGTGTTCTAATGTTGCAGCTCAGTTAACTTTCATGGAGACATTTTATAGGTTGCAATTGGTTATGTAGAGAAGTGGGAAGAAATAAAAGTGGAAGGACAGAAATAAAGGTTGATATACTTGGATAGAGAGAAAGTACATTTGCAGTAAACAAAGCCTACCCAAAGAACATTCGTTGAATTCTCCACGTGTCTCCGACTACCAGCTCACAAACCCAAAACTTATGTATTACTTAAATTAATCCAGAGGGATATAACAGATACCCGTCCAAACACTCAACCTCTTACAGCCACATTACATCTGCTGTAAAGGTTCTCTGCACTAAATGTACAGATGATTTTGCAATCACTATGGACTTTATAACAGATATTGTGATAAAATACCCTGGGCATCCCTATAATGTCTTCAATAAGTCGATTTTACAGTGTGTCAAAAGACAAGAAACAGTAAGTTTAGTGGTGGAGTGCTACTTGTTGATAGCGAGTATACCATCTGTACACTTGTTGACATTTGTAACTAATCCTCATCATCTGAAGAACAATACAATACAATACAGCACATCATCACACCTGCAACATTGGGAAAGCATGGTATGGCCATATATGGCTTTATGGAAAATGCACAGCTGCTGTCTTTGAGTAGGTAGTTTATATGTATCGCCTTATATTCAGTTTATTCACTATATATATGCACTATCCAAAGGAGT